>NC_056739.1:444091016-444178516 GCF_019279795.1 Protopterus annectens
GGTAAGTTTTGCCCTGCAAAATCTGACGTTTCTATATAAAAGTCCCACCTTGGGCAATTGAAAAGGTGGCAACCCTATAATACGTATGTGGTAGCATGACTCTGCTGACGGATGTGGGTCCCAAAACCCAATTACTTGTCTGTATTGAATAGTCTCGTTTCTCATGTATCAGCCAGATGGGAGCAGATTATAAGAGGAACACACAAATAATATGAATAAGTCACTGGGCAGGCCGCCGATTCCATACAGTCGAATGGCATGCCGTCACCTAATGCGCAGCCATTCCCGATACTGTAGGCATGTAATTGGATGTAATAGGAATCACAAGGCAATACTGTGGTCCTCGCTCCCAACCAGGGGTGTGAGTGTCAGATGCAAGCACCAATGTCGGTGCATTTGCAAGTGCGAGAGCAAGTGGGTGTAAGCCTGTTTGGCTACCAGTATGCAAGTATTGCACTGGTAAAGCAATATAGAGGCTAACCGAGTGTAAGAAGCTGTAACCAGAGGTTAGCATTGCTTAACACCGTGCAAACCCACGCACACCCACTCACAGCTGCTTTAATGTGCCTTACTCCCTCCATATCCAATGGTCTTTTTCTGCCCTGTAAACAAATAAACATCCTCTGCAAGGCTTGGAACCAGGACCCTGCACACACAGCTAATGTGATTTACCAATACACCATGGCAGACATACAGACAACAGACAGTACCACAAACATATACAGTGCAGTCATTCAACAGTATAGGAATGTATCCCATCATGTAGATGTATATGTGAGTATTTATGCCCAGCATATAGGTACATACATATATAGAGATATATCAAGAACATACCATGTGGCAACAAAGGATTACAAATGAATGACATGGGAAACACCAGTGATGCCTGTATTATGTAGTGGTGTTGTTCTATGTAATCTCAAGACTCCCTCAGACAGACATGTGTCATTCATATACGCAAACAGTTGTACATTGGCCGTATACATCAGTCTGTGCATGTAATGTAAATTAACACTACAGTACTTGTCCAATCATTATGTGTGAACAGTACTCTTGCAAGGTGCTGTGTGCAACATCATCATCATGATAAAGGTAAATGGGGTAACCATAGAGGGACCAGTAGTTTTGTGTGTACAATGGGGTCATCCTCATCATGTGTACCTGGACCATTTAGGAGTGATGTGCATACCAGGATCGTGTGCCTGAGGGATAGAGGTGAGGATAACAGGAGTATGTTGTGATGCATATTACAAGGGTTACATGTGTCCAGTGGGGACGTGTGTGAAATGGACAGCTATGTATAGGGCAGATGTTGTCCTAGGAGCCCATTGGCCTTATGTTTCCATAGGTTGAGGGTCAGATGTGGAGGAAGGAGAGTAGGTATGGCCATGGAGGATAGGTAGGGTAGGATCACAGACAAGACAGCATACAGGGTTGGTATATGACACATGTGGGGGGATACAACTCGGACGAGGATGGGTGTTCGGCATTCACAAGCCCATGGGAACAGTGGGACGGAGATCCCCAGCCATGGGCAGCCACCACTGCACCTAAAAAGCCTCAAAGGAGGCAGTGCTGGGTCTGTCCAGGAGGTGCAGCATCACCCTGTAAATCTGACATTCCACCCTTGAGCTTGCGTATCTGGTATTGGAACCCCTTAATGAGCCCTCAATGCAACACGTTCGGGACCCCACGACAGCAGACATGTACCTGTCTGATCCTGCTCCCAGGGGCGACATGCCCCATCCTCAGTGGTGGTACCACCAGAAGGTGGTGCAGAGCCAACAGAGGTTGATGTCCAAGGCTGGCCCCCAGATGTGCTAGTGCCTGGTGCCATGGTCAGCTGAAGTGGAACAAGAGGTTCTGCCGGGACCTCCCAACCCATTCAGCCTATGGTGTTGCAGTTTAAACCCACATATGGCTTAGTGATAGACAACAGCATACAGGATTACCTACAACAGTATGCATAGATATCACCATCAACCTAACACAACAGATGGTATACATTTGCAGAGGGAGCACAACACATGCATATATACTGCATGCCATTTGTACAATGTGTAGTAGACATGTGATCGCAGCTATGAACAGTTGCCCATTATTGGCTTGTCACTGGGAACCCCGGACAGTGTCTGTCATACCACTGTTTCATGTGACATATATCCAGCCAGGGATGCAATGGTCATGTGATGTGCCATGTAGTAACACATCCCTATCATCATGTACTGATTGCAATCCTCACACTATGCTCCTGCTGTGCACAGATGTGTGTTCAGTGTGTAACACAGGAAACAAATGGTTCCACACACTGACCAGTTCACAAATGGCACTACAGGTGGGGGTCTCTTATGAACAGAGTACTGTCGTGTCTGTATTAAAACATGTAGAATAGCCATTACCACACACCACATGTTAAACAGGCAGTAGTCTCAATGCAGCATAGCTACACTTACATGCTGTAGTCATGTGTGGCACATCACCCTTCTGTCTTTAGGCTATTTCCCACTGTGCATGATGTTTGAGGTACATCCAGATATCATCTGTGATGCCGTTTCAGAACACCACATCCAGGTACCACTCACAGCGACTATCATGGCCAAATACCAACATGTTTTTCCAAGATAGTTTACTGTGTTTATCATGCGAATGGCTATGGGAACACCATCACAGCTGTTCCATATGCAATCAGCTAGAGGAGGACTGCAATAGGTGCAGAGGCCATCACCTGATCATGTCCATCACTTACAATACACATGCTGCTGCTGAGCAGGTGTACACCTCCACATCCACCAGAGACTATGTGGGTGGGACAGGAAAAGTACACCAGAGAAGGGCTTGGAGACTTAACCCTAAGCATCATCTGCCACATGCCTAACAGTACAGAGGTCAAACCCCTGACTGACTACTCATTACTATTACATGTGCATGACATTACTACATGTGCCACAATGGTGACATGTTGCTGTGCTGTAAGAACATATATGTGTGTAGGTGAGTGACATCTGCAACAGAGATATAGTAGACATACATTAGGTGTGGCACACATGGCTGTCCACATGAACGGATGCCATTGTCACCACAACCACACTCTCTAATGGACTCACATTGACACTCTTTGCCAGGGCCACAAATATACAACCTAACTACTTAGTTTGCCACACTGCAGTAATGCACAGGACTACATGCACCACAGGGGATATCTGGAGGTCCTATGGGCTAGGGCATGTGAAAGTGTTTGACATCTGTTGGTATGCCAACAAGGGTTATACTGGGAGTGACTGTGGTTGGGAGCATCATAACCCACACGCAGACACAAGGTGCCAGTACTGACATGCATGTATGCATTGCTTCATGGGTGTGTAGTGGTTGGCTGTGCAAGATGGCTGTACAAGGCTGGGTGAGGGGTAATCCTTGGCATTGTGTCACCTGACAATGGTGTGCAGTGTGGTACAGGGGTGTAGTGTCTGCAATGTCCCACACAGATGGGTACTGCATGATCTGCCCTGACATCCTGGTTGCCAATGTGTATGGCCATAGCTTTGCAATGCAGGCCATGTCTGTGTTTGATAGTCCTTCACATGGACATTACCTGGGATGTGCATGTCCCACAATACTGTACAGTGACATGTACAGGTGTACCTGGTTTGGCAGGCACATGTTGTGTACACAGATTGTTATCCCCCAATATGCAAATACTGGCCTGGTGTGGCAAAACCTGCTTATAGTGAGCAGGTCAACCCTGCACCTGCATTGATAGCATGATACAGGTATTCCCTGGTGTCAGTGGCATTGGTCCATACATGGCACATTTGTATGGCATTGTATGGCCTCTGTGGATCACATTTGATGGCACCACATATGTTGCTGGCATCCAGTGTTGAACATAGTGAAGGCACAATGTCCGCAAATATGTGCCTATTGTACCGCTGTATAGGGTGTCATGTCCTTTGCAGCCCACTGCATTCACACCATGCCTACTATCTGTCATCAATGTGCATGGTACTAGCAACATAGTGGGATATCCTAGGCAAGTGTGTTTGTGCATGGCACATGGGTGCAGGACATATACTGGGTACTAGTAGGATTGCATACTTTGTTCACCAGGCCTTTTGCCAGATGTAGGGGTATGGCTTGCCAGCACAGTCCCGTGGCTGACTGACAGCTGTAGTCCTTGTGAGGTGGCCAATGTGTCATAAGACAGACACCATATAGGAAAACTACAAAATCCGCTCCCCAACATGTCCAGTGGTTAGACACTCACAGCCACCTCTACACAGGCTCTGACAGCCAAACACACACACTTGCCATGCCTTGTATACGAACCACTACCTACCATATCACACTGCAGCAACACGCTTTTAGGGCATGCGCTACAGCGAATACTGGGTTACAGCACACCTACAGGTGCATACCTAGGTGGGTGACAACAGCGGGATTGACAAAGGTGGTCATGTGATTTGTACAGAGAGTGCATACTCTACAAAACACTGTACTTGTCTCACAGACACACATACACACACTCACACACGCACACACACACACACACACACACACACACACACACACACACACACACACACACTTGGTAAGTCTGGGATTAGAACACTGACCTAACTACTTTATCACACTACAGCATTATGCAGTTACAGAACACGCTACCAAGATTACTGGGTCACAGCAGTCCCAGTGGTGTATTTCTAGGTGGGTGACATCATCAGCCTTGCCAACGGTGGATATAGGAATTGTATGGAATGTGAGTAGTCTAAAAGCATTATTCAGTCCTCAGGCAGATGGGGACAAACACACACACATACCCACACTTGGCAAATCTGGGATTAGAACACCGACCTAATTACTTTATCACACTACAGCATTACACAGTTACAGAACGTGCTACCAAGATTACTGGGTCACAGCACTCCCAGAGGTGTATTTCTAGGTGGGTGACATTATCAGCCTTGCCAAAGGTGAGTATAGGAATTGTATGGAGTGTGAGCAGTCTAAAAGCATTATTCAGTCCTCAGGCAGATGGGGACAAACACACACACTTGGCAAATTTGGGATTAGAACATCGACCTAACTACTTTTTCACACTGCAGCATTATGCAGTTACAGAACATGCTACTGAGTTTACTGGGTCACAGCACTCCTAGAAGTGTATTTCTAGGTGGTTGATATCATCAGCCTTGCCAAAGGTGGGTATAGAAATTGTATGGAGTGTGAGCAGTCTAAAAGCATTCGTCAGTCCTCATGTAGATGGAGACAAACACACACACGCCAGTGGTGGGAACAGAACACCTGCCTATCTACAGATCACTATTACAATACTACATAGTTACGAGTCACGCCACACAGACTACACATTTCAAGGCTGTCATTATGACCTTCTAAGAATGCGGACATCAACAGAGATGCTGGCAGTTAAGATGTACATACCTGTGAACCTGTTTATTTAAAGTAGGAATCCATCCTGACCTGGAGTACTCCCATCTGTGGAATGGATGACTACTATCACTATACAGGGTTACAATGGCCATGCCCATACACATAGAGGCACATAACCGACACAAGGTGTCAATGGGCATGCTCACACACTTGGTAGCACAGGGTGTTCGGAATGCACTATGTGTCCATCTACACAAGGATATACTAGGCATGCTCATACACTTAGTAGCACAGGGCTGTCTGGGATGCACTCTGATTCTAAACACGGAAGGCCATAGTGGTCATGCTATTACAGTTAGGCATAAAGAACACATTGTAATGGTCTCTGGTGTTAGCAGTTGTCATTGTTAGCAGGAACGCTGCACTACATATATCTGATACCGGTCTTATACACAACGTCTGCTGCTGTCCGTCACCTTAGATGTACCATTCTATACCAAGCACAATACTACCACTCGCAGTGATGTCTTGTCAGGAGTGGCAACTGCTTGACCAACACAATGAGCCCATGTCCTGCTGTAATTATGAGGTTGTCCAGTGTTTGTCATTCTGGGATGACATGACTGAAAGTAGACAGGCCTTTGTCACATATCACATGCATCCATGATTCAAGGGAGTGGGGATAATACCTAAGTCGCATTTGCCCATATAGTGCCATTCCAAGGCAAATGTCCTAAACACAGGATAACACCCTGACACCTAGAGGACAACTGCATTGTATGCTTATGCTAACCAGTGCTAGATGTGTAGCGTCCGTAATCACAGCTGCTCACTGTAGATCCAACAATGGGGAGTACTGACATCTGTGCAGTGAGGAACACCTGGCTGAAGGCTCTGTAGTGCAAAATAGCACTACCACCATATACCTCAGAACCAGACATGTGGGCCATAACACAGGTACGGACCGCTCCAGGTGGTGGTGTCCCCAAATACATAAAGGCCACTCACATGTACTGACTGGTACTCCCACAAAAGGCATCACAGATGAGTCAGGTACAGGACACAGTGTCAAATGCTGCATTCTAGGATGTAACCATCAGACACCACCATGCTCTCAGACCACCAACACACATCCATACATGTGGAAGGACATATAATAGTACAACACCATGTGACCCTTGACCAGTGGACTATACCAAGCTCTACATCAACTGTGCAGAGTACCCATGTACTGGCACAGTTGCATCATGTGTTATGCAATGCAGTGATACCACTGTCTGTAACCAGGTCAGGTGTACACATACCAGGGGCCCTCAGTTATTTACAGCATTAGCAGATGACTGTTGCTGTACACCAGTAAACACCCTCATGTTTGGATATGACATACATGTACCTGCCCTGGATATGTACATGCCACACACATACAACATATATGTAAATAGCATAGCTGTTGTTGTCCTTTGTGCAGACAGATGGCTACAGCCATTACACACATGCACATGGCATGTAGATCCATGGCTGCTGAATGCTAACAGTACATAAGGTGTGATATCAATGTTGACAGAGGTAACATTCCATCTGTACTGGTCACCCATTACACCCATCATATCATACAACAGTCCATGTCTCATTTATGTCATTACACATGTCCACCAATTGCAATGCCTACAAATATGCTCAAATGACAGGATTATAGGACTTACACACATGTATATGTAGTGGTGTGTGTTCAGATACCATGTGTGTGCAGCTGCTGATGTATGCAGGTGATGTGTGTCTTAGTACATCATGCAGTTGCAATGCAGCCACAACATTGCCAACTGTATATGGTGATATGCTAAAAGTACAGAAAGATGTACCTCAGGTATGGACAGATGTGGGGACATAACTAAGTGGTGGGGCATCTTTGCAGATGAATGTTTGCTGAGGACAGCTCACAGGTGTGTCACAAGTGGTCCTACAATAACCTGTGTAACCAGTAAGCAATGGTTTTGTTAATTGAAGGGCAACACACACAACATAGACAGTGGTCAGGCTGACACCGAAGGTAAACCACTTGACAACTGTAACAATTAAGACCTCCCGTGTGCATATATCAACACAGTTGCCAAAGGAAGCATCAGTACACTTTGTAACGTGTGCAATACTGCTGTAAGTCTGTCATACATATCATGAGATATGCAAGTGTTTGATTCACAGTACCAGCATGTGTGGTTGCGTGTGTGTCCATATATGTCACGTATGATGGGGAATACATCTCAATTGTTGCTCACTCTCCTGTACACTGTTGTAGATATCTGTACAGACTGCAATGTAGAAAGCAGGACATAGGCAGGGGTGTGTATCTCACACATGTGAGGTATCTGTATGTGCGTGACATAGGTGTATTCAATAGTGAATGCCACAGTGTGTGTATGTGTGTGTGTGTGTGTATGGCTGCCTGGCCCTGGAGTGAGGATGTATGTTAACATAGTGAACTGATAAGACCCCTCCCCCATCCTGGCGATGCAATCTACTATCCGTGTTGATGTCCCCGATCTTAGGCCATACTGACTACCTGTACATGTGTATTCTCTGTGGTGCATCATGATGGTGCTCAGTACAGTAATGATGATTTGCACATGGGCAGGGGTCCTCACCTCAACAGTAGCAACTGTATGTGTGAGCGTGTGTTACTGTGTCAATGAATCCGTGAGTCTGTGGGTGTGTTACTGTGTCACTGAATACATGTGTGTCAATACCTGAGTGTGTGGGTGCAGTTGTGTGTTCGCATCCTGTCATGGGAATGTGTATTACTGCTTCCCAATGAGGCATCACACTTCCCACTGGCCTCTACCCTTGTCATCAGCTAGACCACTCTCTTACCTCAACACTCCATGTAACTGTACCTGTGATGTCACCCAGTATGGATGTCGCATCTGTAGCCACAGTAGCTTGATACACAGCTATCATGCTCTTAGATCAGTAGACGTGTTTGGAACGTGGGACATTCTAACTGTGATGTGGAAGGTACAAGGTGCATGCTGGTATTTTCATACATACCTGTGAGTAGTCCACATTTACATATGGGACACTAACTGCAAATACTGACATCCACCGGCACATGCAATTAGACCTGAAGGAGGAAATCACAACTTCATGACCAACATGCAGTTACTGTTGTTACACAAAGACACATACTGTTAACAGTATGAAATGCATGGTACACCTGTACTACATGGTATGTCTGCTGCCTGTCAACAGTACACAACAATTTTAATCTACACTTATCTTCCTAGTCTGTTCACCCTGTGCATCAGACCATATGAGCATGTCCCTGCACCGAAGGTGTGGATGACAGGGATACGGCACAGGCATCATCATATGCACATGGTGATAATGTTTGCCAGAGGTCTAGGCTGCACCATTGGATGACATCATGTGTGTGGGTTAGGGCCTTTGATCTAACTGGGCATGTGTGGATGTTATGCATGTGTGTGTTGCGGTGCCCTACATATGTTTCCAGTGTGTGCGTGTATGTATGCACACAGTTCTGGCACATGTCTGGCCTAAACAGGGGTATTATTGACAGCTGCAAACTGTACAGGCCATGTTTTACAGTTCACGGTGTCCGGCCATGGCCACGTGACCTGTGCCTGCCAGGGGTTGCACGGGCACTACCAGGCAGAGGTGCAGATTGGGTACTGTCTGATGACACATGTTCACTGGAACTGTGTCCCTGTTGGGACCATCCAGGGCCACGTGCATGTGGCCTGCTGTGTAGTGGTGTGGACAGCACAGCACCAGCTGCACTGCTGCTGCTACCGTCACTATGGAAGTGGGCATGTGAGGTAGCTCATTCACGTAGACCTGAAGCAGGTGATGTAGCAAGCCTATGTCCACATGCCCGACGCCTCACTCCTACCAGATGTTCCAACACAGACAGCTCACGCTCATGGATTGTCATGCCACGGTGAAGGACTCCAACCATGTCACCCAATCATCTATCCAAAGCTTCAGCAATCTGCTGTTGAGCATTTACCATTGCCTAGATGTTGTTGTTTAAAGAATGGACAGCAGCCCTCTGAAGCCTCTGATCTTCTCTGTTGTGCCATTCAGCATGTGCCTGTGCCTCCATTACAGCCTGAAACATGTGTCTGGTGACACCAGCTGCTGCAATCTGTCTTGCAGGGGCATGTTGACCAGAGGTCCTCCTACGAGCAGCACTGGCCATGTGCCTGTGTGGGGCATCACCAGTCAGTTGGCTGACACCATGGTGTGCAGGCACACCTTCCATGGCTCTCACACTTTCCTGTTCCAAGCTACCACATGCCAACTGTCCTTCCTCTATGGCCACTGGTGATGGGGTATGTGTAGGCATGAGAACTGTGTGCAGGGATGAGGGGGATATAGGTAGAATGGCAACCAATGGCACAGATTCAGCCCCTGAAAACCCTGCCTGTGCCTCAATCATACATTCATCATCACTGCTAGAGTCTGTGGGGACACTAACATCAGATGGACCACAGGAAGGAAATGCACCTACATCACCTCTGAGGGGCAGACAAGAACTGTACATTGCAATCTATACAATAGACACAGACACACACACACACACAGACACACACACACACACACACACACACACACACACACACACACACAGACACACACACACAGACACACACTATGGCACCCAACATGCATGTGATATGACAGAAGGCATGCAACATAAATGTGATACAGCAGACAGCATGCAGCGCAGACAATAATAGTGGTAGTTATCATACATCCCTGGGTTGCACACAACAGTATGCATGTGTCATAGCAGAAGGCATGAAAATTACACAATCATAGTAGTAGCTAGTATACATCCTTGTGTTATACCATGTAGACCAGCACAGGTTAACAGTATACCTGCCTGATGTGTGGCATATGACCTTGACAATCACTTGTAGTATGACATGTGATCTGCTGATGTGTGCAATGACATGCATACATGTTTAACACAATGGTGTCCTGTCAAATATACAGTGGGGTAATGTTGTCCCAATGCAGAGTTGTCTGTCCACCCTACAGATATACTGCACATTTAGCTGATGTGCATGGCCATTGCAGGAAATCATAAGGAGTCTCTATTGCTATACAGTGTGAGTTACAGACACAGTTCATAGCCATGACTGTGTTCAGATACAATGCATATATACTGTGGAATGTGACCCACATCGCTGAGGTGTATACACACTAAACCATGATGTGGAATGTGTGCCACAGGTCACTGAAGGGTATACGGATGACACCCCTGCACATCTGCAACCATATTGCTGCTGCCTGGCAACTATGGCCAGACATGGCAAACTCGTCGGTACACCATGTCCCACATGACATCTGTGTACCACACACACACACACACACACACACACACACACACACACACACACACACACACACACACACACATGAGGAGCAAGGATGACATTGGTGTCCAACACCAGCAAGGGGAATGTACTGTATCTGTGAGCTGATGTGGATACTATACAGGTGACTGCTGTCATGTCGTGACACACTCAAGATGTCCAACACATTTTATGTGGTGGATTGATGTCACGCCTACACAAGATGTGCACAGGCCTGTAGGATGTCTAGTGTTCCTTATCTGCAATATAACCATTGCACAAAGGCCATAATTGGACCATGTGGAGCCAATGTATGGCAGGGCGTACACACAAGCACATCACGTCTACTGTGTGTGTTGCTTCATGTCTCTGGCCATCCTCCATGGCCATGTGTGTACATGTGTTGGCTAAATGATTGTGATGGGCATCTATTTCACATGTCTGTGTTGTCCCATATGATATACACCCACAGATGTCATATGCTCTACTGACGACAGGGTTATGCAGACAAAGGGTGGTATGTTTGGTATGTGGGATATGTTTTTCAGGATAGTTAGGCAGTGTTGCAGCCAGCCCACTAGATGTCATGGACATGTCAGATAGCACATCACATTGTGTGACATTCATAGCAGGGCTATCATCCACACCAGTGAATCCTGTGGGCTGGCCATACTCCAGCTCACTGTGTAGTACTGTTTGTATTCCCGACATGTGTAGTTCTGATCTGTAGTACATTTCCCTACAGTGAACAGCACCTCCACCATTGTATGCACAGCTGTCCACACATCCGGCAATGACAGTTTGTAAGGTTTCATGTCTGTGTTTCACATGGTTTGCAAGTATTGGACATGGGTAGCCATTGTGATGCATTGCAGGTCCGATCTGTATATTGTGACAGGACCGTGCATTATGTGTAAATGTGGTAAATGGCCACATGGCAGATAGATCTGTGCATTAAGATGCCTGAAAAATAATAACAGTCTCACCTGCAATGGGCTGCTGTTGCAGCAGAACGCCAGAGGTACCTAAATAGGAGTAACACAGCAGTATGATCATTATCCACACCTGTATGATAGCTGCAGGGTGCAGTTTGCATGTTAACACATACACCAGTACAATAGACTATACTATGGTGTATACACATGTGTGCATACACAGAGTAGCACACTATAGTATGCGGCATGTGTGTATACATGCCTTGCATATGATGTTACATTACATATTGTACAGTGACACATGTAACTATATGGAATATAGTTGTTATAGGTGCAGTAGTGACTTTCCTGGCAACTCCAGGCTCCGTGGTTTAGAGACACCCATCTCCACAATATCGGCTAAGGCTTGTGGATGTTGTTCTGCAGTTGTCTCCAGGTTGGCCAGTAGCTCCTGGGTACATGTGAGTGGGGGCTGGGTTGGTGGCCCACCACTTGTTGCACCTTGTTCCCTGGCAATTGCATTTGCACACTGTTTTGCCCATCTAATGAGGTCTGCACAGTGTCTGCGCACCTGCTGGTATGTGTGGTTGTGGCCACCCACATCATTAACCCTCCTGCAAAGTTCCTTCCACAGGTCATCCCGCTGCTGTGCATCCTGTGGCACATGGCTGAACAGGACATCATGACTGTCATGTAGGTATGGGATGAGGGCCTCATCCTCCAAGCAGGTATAAGGTGGTAGCCTTGCATGCAGCATACCTGGAATACATAATGATGGAGACAGGTCACAGTAACTCACAAAGATGTACAGAGCTGCAGCTGAACATACATGTGTATCACATTAATTATGATTAAATAGTTGTATTTGCAAATCTACATGACACTGACACCACTGACATGTTTGTGTCAAACACATTTGATACTCAATGGTGATTGGATATTATCACCATATATGTGCGTGTGTGTCACCTGATTACATTGCTCATACTCCATGTGGATGCTGTCTTGATGTGGGCATGTCTGTTTGCCTGTACTGGTGTTCTTACCTATCAGCACATGGCTGGATGGGTCCACATTATAATGCAGTCGACCTTGATGCTGTGTATATGTCACATATAAAGACTTACACTGCCTTAACGGTCATGACCTGTGACCCTGCAGACTTGCTCACAGAAGGTTTTACAAGTATGTGTTTTGCCATATACATCTGCATGGCACTGTACAGCGATTCAACATCCTGCCATGTATCACCTGTGTTGCACATGTGATACACATGGGACATTGGCTAGCCAGATGGCATTTGCAGGGATGGATATCAACTACAGCATGCAAAGTCAACTAGTAGGCTATATGCCCTGGGCCATGTATGAATCTAGGATGAAAGGTTTCCTAGCTGTAGCCAACAGGCAGGTTTCTGGGGCCAGGTGGAGCAGTGCCACATAACTGATCCCCAGGGTTAATGATACATTTACCATGTGGTCATCACACCATGCCTGAGAGGGGACAATGTGCAGCTTTGCTGGACAGGAATGCATAGTATGGCAGGAGTATGTAAAGTGTATGGGACAAGGATCTGTTCAGCATGTGGTGATCCTAGTACTAGGAAGGTGGATGTCCATGTAGCATGTGTTTGAGATAAGGATGTGTACGTGTAGCATGTCCAACATCACTGGGTTGGACATGGCTTTATTCAGGGTAGGCATCATGCTACATAGTGAAGATGGGGATTGGGAAGGTTGGTGTAGGCCATCTGAACATGACCAATACCACTTAAAGGAAATATGTGATCTGATATGGGTCACTTGAGTGTTGAGTATGGCTGGACAATGATCTCTATATTCATGGATGGCACCCTGTCATGATTAGGGTTGCCACATACGACTACCTGACAGGTGTAGTGACGTAACTATCACAGGAAAGACAACTGCCCAGCTGCATCCCTTATACACAGTGTCCATTATGTTGACCGCTGCATAGGTGGTAGTTCATGGGTACAGGGTTATTAACATAGGGGTGACAATGCAATATGTAGCTGTCAGATTGTGCCCATATGTCACACAACTCAACCACAAAGCCCCTTCTGTATGTTGTCCACAACAGTTTGAGTCAGCTATTGCTCCTAGGTCATAGTCATTCGCATACATCAATAGGGAGATGCCTTCTGTTAGTCTGTGTGGTATAGACTAAAATGAGGGGGAGCACAATGAATTAACCCTGTCTTACTGTACCTGGCACTGGTGTGATGTGCATGTATTATTCAGACACCTTCTGTAGTGTTGGTTCTGCCAGCAGTCCCATTGCAAAACACTCCTGTGACATGGGAATGTACATCTAGTATACTGAGTGTAGGTGAAACACAGTATGGGTGATGATGTCCTATAACCTGGCAAGGTTATGATATGCAGTGTGAAATCAACCTTACTGTCATCTACACCTGTACTGCTGACATCAAATACGTTGATCGAGGTTCATGGCCTTTCAGACCAGACTCAGCAGGATAGTAATGCAGTACTTCCCATTATCACTGGTGTCTCCCCCTTTGTGGGTTGTGATACCTGTTGGTGTGCACCATTCAGTGTGTACACAGCCTGACATGAAGCTATGTTTTACATGATGTGTATGTGGAGAGCAACTTGTTTTGCCATATGTGTATGATACAACCAGGAATGTGGACAGGTCCTATGCAGCCTGAGTACAGCTTGTACCTGCATAGTTGTGGTTACAGGGGCTCTGTAGTGTACATGGATATATGATTGTGCACCTGTTGGGGGGACAGTGGGTTTATGTTATCCAGGACCCTATCTGGATTGCTTATTCATGCTCAGCACTTGTTCAAAACTTGTAAGCACTACGTAAACTACTAATTACTATAGCACTCAATCTTCCTCATTACCTAGAGGTAAACAGGTTTTGTAAGTACTTTTCTCACTTGCTTAGAGTAAAACAGCTCTTGTACTCACTTTCCTCACTTATCTAGGGGAAACTAGTTTTATATTCAGGCATGTCCAAGGGTCAGCTCCCAGTGTTCTCTCCTGTCTATCTGATGAATCTGGACATCTTGAGGCAATGTAGAAATTGCCTCATATACACAGACAACCCTCTCCGCATACCACCCAACACTACAACCTGTGAGAGATGCTCTTATCTAGCCAAACTGGAGGTAAAGATCTCTCCAACCAAGACTGAACCTGACAGTCATGTGGAGAAGGTAAACATTTGCACCACACCACACTCATCACATAGTCTCACTAAATCTACACCACCATAATCCACACATAGTAACACAAAAACATTCATGGAGACTCTCAATAATAATCTGTCTAAGCAACAGAGACCTCCAAAGCAGAAACGCAAGCAGCCTCCATCCCCCAACACAACCCCAATGACACATAGCCCACAGAGTCAGTGTGCCACTCAACCACAGCCAATAAGGCAAATCAATGTACCCAACACACTAGTCATAGGTGACTCTATAGTCAGGCACACTGATGTCCCACTCACCAGGCTAAACAAGGAGAAGGTTACTGGTATAAAACCAGTATTTTTGTCATTACACATTCATTCTGAGGAAGTTTGCATATTGTTGCAAACGAAAAGCGCTTCAATTAAACATATTCTGGATATTTTGTGGTTTACTGTTTTGCTGCTGCTGGTATCTTTCACTTGAACACTCTTGTGTTTGGCAGCACGTTGGGCATTCAACAGTTTGGCTCTCCTTTTGTATTTTTCAAGGAAAAGGTTACTGTCAGCTACCAGTCGGGTACCAGGATCTGCCACATAACCCATGCACTCAGGTCACTCCACCACAAGTACAAATATGACTCTGTCATTGTCCATGTTAGTGTGAATGACTTGAGACGTACCTCCCTGGACTACATGAAAAGAGACATGGAAGAGCTCTCCAATCTTGTAGCCCAGGCAGGTATGACCCTAGCCCTGAGTAGCATTCTGCCATCACCCAGAATGATACCGCAGAACGAGGACAAAATGATTGACTTCAACAATTTTCTAAGCTTCTGGTGTCATTCTAAGGGGATCCAGTATCTGTCTGTTTGGGATGACATGGTCGACAAACCACAATGCTTTGCCACAGACGGCCTGCGTCTGTCACCCCTGGGATTCCGGACACTGGCTAAGGCTCTTGCTGCCCCTATAGTGCCTTCTTTAGGCAAGGTTTAAATAACAAATTCACCACCATAACAGGAACAGGCAAGCACAAACTGAGGGTAATGCTACTCAATGCTGGAAGTCTAAATCTCAAAATGCACTCACTCGAGGCACTCCTTGTAATAGAGAACATTGATATCTGTGCAGTGACTGAGACCTGGTTCAAGGCTCAAGAGACCACCCCTGCACTACTAGGCTATAACTCATGGCACACTTTTCGGCCATGTAACCTGGACCGGAACACCCAAGGCGGAGGTGTGTCCATATTCATTAAGGATATCCACCCCTCCAGGCTAGTTGCTTAGCACAATGCATCTGAGGTTATCCAAGTGCAACTACCTCTGGGCTAAACTGCAATCCAAATCGTAGCTTGCTACAGATCCCCCACCATGCCCCAAGATTCCCACTCCTCTTTTCCTGATGTACTG
This sequence comes from Protopterus annectens, assembly GCF_019279795.1. Lineage (NCBI taxonomy): Eukaryota > Metazoa > Chordata > Ceratodontiformes > Protopteridae > Protopterus > Protopterus annectens. Next base: position 444,107,307 of record NC_056739.1, read on the forward strand.
GAAATTATTAGGGTTCAACCAATAACCCTACTAATGGGCAACTTCACCTACCCCACCATTAACTGAGAAAACTACTCCTGTACCAACACATTAGCTTAACACTTTCTGGAAGTCATAAACTCCAATGCCCTGGATCAACTTATCCACACACCTACCAGGTGCAACAATATCCTAGACCTAGGCATTACCAACATGAGTGACTGCTGTTCCACACCTGAAGTCAACTCCTCATTGGTCCGATCTGATCATAAGCTAAACACCCTTGATATCCACATCCTGCCCCCACCCCCCATTAAGGAAACCACAGTATAATATTTCTACAAATACAACTTCATGCTTCTTAAGACAGAAGTGGTAAACTTCATGACACCCATGCAGATGGACAATACAGTTAAAACTGCTGAATCCTACACAAATGCACTCTATAAGCACTTACACAAGTGCATGGATCATGCTATCCCAAACAGAACCAAGATGCTATCCTCCAAATTAAGGAAGCCAATCTGGTGGTCCCCTGCCATAAACAAACTGTACAACAGAAGGAAGACACTGCTGCAAAAGAGAGTACAATCCCATGAGTGGAGGAGCTCCCTGTTCAGCCTCAGTAAGAAGCTGGGATCCCTTATAAGATCCTCCAAAGCTAGCTATGGAAACGAAACTGCCACTAATTCCAAGGACAACCACAAAGCATTCTATAGCTATGTCACATATCTCGATGTCAACACCCAGATCTGCTCTGAGTTACAGTACAAAGGCACAAACATTACAGAACCAACTGATATTGCCAACATCCTGGCAGATAGGTTCAGTGCTACCTTCCCCCCTCTCACCCCCTAAAAGGCCCATATCTATACAGGAAGAATGCAGAGTCCCTGTAATCACAACTACGCAGGTAAAAACTGCACTCTCTAAAGTCAATATCACAGCATCCATGGGACCGGACAACATCCCAGGCTGTGTTTTACACGAACTTCAGAATGAACTGTCTCCCCACCTACGCACCATGTTCAATAATAGCCTTGTATCAGGCTTTGTGCCCCCTGAATGGTGCACAGCAACAGTTATCCCACTCCACAAAGGTGGCGCCACAATGGACCATGGGACCTATTGCCCTATAGGCTTGACTAGCCTGGTCTGCAAGGCTATGGAGCACATCATCATGGATCTCAGGCACAGAGACATTGGGTACCTCCAAACCTTTGAGCCCTCCAAGTTTGGCTTTGTTAAGGGCAGACCAAGCCTCCTAAACCTGGTGGACTTCTTTGAGACAGTTGCCAAAGCATTAGATAAGGGTAAGGAGGTCCACACAGCCTACCTTGATCTCTCAAAGGCTTTCAACACCATTCCCCATTCTCGTATTATCGATATACCCATCCACCTGAATATTAACCCCTATGTCATGAGATGGTTTGCAAAGTGGCTCACGGACAGAACCCACACAGTGGGAGTTGCATACCCTAGGTCCGACTGTAAACCATTTACAAGTGGTGGCCCCCAGGGCTCAGTCCTAGGACCCCTCATGTTCAGTATATACTTCTCTGAGGTACAGGCAAGCACAGGAGGACTTTGGCTGAAAAGGTTTGCAGACGACTGCAAACTAGGGCCCATAATTGTTTCCCCAGCTGATACAGACACCCTCCAGAAGGGTCGCACTGAGACGGATACCTGGTGTCAATATCATGACCTCAAGCTGAATGCCAAAAAGTGCATAGTCATCCCCTTTGGATAAAACTAATTACCAGCAGACTACCACATAGGTGCTAGTCCCCTACATACAGAAAAGGTAATAAGGGATCTGGGAACCCAAGTAGATAGCAATCTCTCCTTGGATAACCATAATGCCAAGGTGGTTAAAATATCCTTCTACGTGGCCCCCTAATCTCTAATGGGTTCGCATCCAGAACAAAGGAGGCCATTGTGCCTCTCTACTCATGACTTACTAGACCCATTAAAGGATACAATACCCCATTTGAGATGTACCTTACAAGACAACTGCAACAACTTGGAAGACCACAACAGTACCACACCAAGAGGATTACTGACATTGAACAGAGGACCTATGCAGCCCAACTAAAGAAACTCCTGCTGTACTCTGTTGCATACCTCGTACTCACAGGTGATCTCTGCTTGACATACAAGGCCCATGTCCAAGCCAGTATTGCTGGATATGCTGCACCTAAACAAAAGCGCCTGAGAGCCACATGCTCTAGGGATATACACCTAACCACAATGATAACTTGGACATGCTGGAGAGATAGATTCCTGACCTGGAGACTCCCCATGCTTTGGAACATGATTCCAATGTACATCAGGCAGGGCTCTTCACTAGCACAATTCAAGAGAAACCTTGACGGGTGGATGGGAGACAGACATGTACCCCGGGGATCACTGCAGTGGCTCTGCTGGACAGAGGCACAGGGAACTAATGGCTCTGCTGTTCAGAGGCATAAGGATCTAACCTAAGGGGTGGTGGAAGCCAACACACTCTAGCTAGGCTTATAAATACCCTTGGGCAGACAGCCTAGTACCTACCTTTGAATTTATTACATGTCTTATGTGCATGGATAGTTAATTAGTTCTTCCATTTTATTTTGCTATCATGCTGATAAACTGTAGGATGACTACAAGTCATATGTATCCTGTTATTGTGTATTGTAAATGCCAATAGACATAGCTAATGTTTGCCTAACATAACAGTAATGCTATGTAAAATGTAATACATATCTGCCTACAATACTGTACATTACACAGTTATTGGCACAATATCCCACAATGCAAATCATAATTTCACAGTAGGCCAACCTTCGACATGTTATTCTCAGTAATACACCCATACATATGCCTACTGTTACAATATATCAACATATACTATCCCCTGTTATAGCATGTACTTGTTGGACCAACCCTGCCACTGACAGCGGCTGGTGAGGAATTGTTGGGTTCAAAGCCCTTATATAGCATCCCTTGTGGTGTATGCGGTGTTTGCCTTGTGACCTACAGCAGTACCACATAAATACTACAAGTGTTACTATGCTCAACAATACATCACTACAAAATAATTGTTTCCACTATATGCATTGCGTACACTTTAAATATTACAAAACAGGTACTACATACACAGACATACTGAGTGTTCTACATACCTTATTAGTAACCCAAGGTGTCGTTGACTGTTATTTTAATCCTTTTCAGTTTGTGTTTCAATCTTCTTTGTAATGTTCTGCTGGTATATACAGGTGGTTTAAATGTATATTAAGCCATCCTTTTATAGTTAAATATCAGTAACATGTGCTATACTGACCAACAATTGGTGTTCCAAAGTAGTTAATTAGATGCACATCAGCTGTGCAGCTACTACATTAGCCAATATCATGGCAACAGTGGTGTATAATTGAGTACTCCACTTGGGCATTGTCCCTTTGCCTTACATTCAAGGAAGATGGCCTGGATGTGCTGTTTGTGATGTATTTCAACAGCTATATGGAGACAGACAGAGATATATTAGCTTCATGACTCCCGTGGATTGTGCGTAATGGCTAGACAATGTTGTTCTACATGAGTACAGCTGTTATATTTCAGAACATTGCTACTTATGCAGGGTTTGTTTGTACCTGATACTTCTGCAGATGTTTCAGTCTGGCAAGGATGTTTGGGCAGCTCAAGGCTGTATGGCTATGCATGAAATGTTAGGTGGTTTACAGTGTGCTCACCAGACATCTTTGGTTTGGTGTACATGTGTATCATACTGTGTTGTTAATCAGTAACTGGTAACACTTCCTGGTGTGCACACAACCCTCTGAAATGGGATTAGTGCAAACAAACCCTGTAACATCAGCAGCTGTTCCATTGTATAACAGCAACTATTTCACACAAGGCCATGTTAGTGTGTCTCTGACAAAGTATGTTAAGGCTTCTGAAGATGTCGTACAGTGAGTGAATGATTTGTGATGTTATTACAGTTTGTATTGTAATTGGTTTGGGTGTGGGGGGGATTGAGATATTGGTAGGTGTACATAGCAGTTACAGGTGTGTAGGAACTGCTTTTATACATAATCAATATGTGTGTGAGGGTTCCTTCCCTATTTGAACACCTATCCTTTAGTGGACTAATACTATGGTAATTGCAGGCTGATTCATTAAGGCACTGTTAATTGGTTCCTGTATAGCATGCAGGTGATGTTAGTCCATGAATCCTTTTGGCAATACATCGGAATGTAATAAAGTGTTGCTTCATGAAAGCTGTCTGTGTATTTCTGTCATAAGTATTTGCAGCCATTGGAGTTGTGTTGGTGACTGACCCTCTTTGGCTAGGGTTGCCACCTTTTCATATGGCCATAGTGGGACATTTTTGGGACACACATCAGATTTTACAGGCTGACACAAACCCACGGTCAGTACAATGGATAGAACTTTCCTTTTTTGCCTAAATATAAGCTTATTCTTGTAGCAGTTTAGTTGCTTATCCTGTTTCTTGTAACATGTAGGTATTTTAGATACAGAAAGAAGTATTGTATGCAACTATTACATTATATATGGGACATAATTATGTCCTACAATCTCAGGACATTTGCCACATTTAATATTTTTGGTCAGGACACAACCGCCCAAAGAGGGACTGTCCCTCGCAAAGTGGGACAGGTAGTAACCCTATCTTTGACTCATGTCCATAGCACATATTTGTAATAGTGTATAGGCATATACTCTCCATATCCTTTGTTCATAAAGTTTGGTCGTGGTGGAATGTGTGATTGCTATGGTCCATATTATACTCATATATGAACATTTCAACCGCTGTATACGGGATACCTACGGAATCCCGATCGCACACAATTCCGACGCCCACAGTACCGGACCCAGACTCCCATACCCCACATTACCGACAGCGACAGTCAAACTGGCGAAAGTAACACAAACATGGAACACACACACGCACACACAGACACACTGCTACCCACCACATCCAAACAAACCATCCTACACTATGTATGAGCAGGTGGGCAAGCCCCCTTACACCCCTCATGTGGGTAGCTGCACCCCCCCACACCCCACCTACTTTAATATTCTACCTCCGAGATTGCACAGACGCAGAAAGCAAACCCACACCCACACATTACAGTCCCCCAGGAACACACACCACACTCAGAACACACACTTACACACACACTACAGCCCTCAGAAAGACACTTACACACAGTAACCTACCTGAACCGCAACACCAGAAGCACTAACTAAATGTCCCTTAACATCAGGATTTTAAACCTCGCGCTTCTGGTGTTTCGGTACTGTGGTCTTTCGGTCTTTAAGCCTCGTGATTACGTGCATCGGTATGTCAAGCATTCGGTATTTGGTAGGTATCCCATTTATATGTACCTCCATGGTTATGTAGAAGTTGTTAACCTATCTATATATCTACATATATATATATATATATATATATATATATATATATATATATATATATATGTATATCCCCATATATCGACATATATCTCTCTCTCTCCCTCTCTCTCTATATATGTTGATTTATATATATATATATATATATATATATATATATATATATATATATATATGTATATATATATATATATATATAGCATACACCTTTCATTGGGTACATGGCAGTTTGTCCTATTTCCACACATTCCTCCCTCTTGTGTTTTAACCTGTCAGAATACACAACTGCCATTGGTACATCTCAGGTAGCTTAGTGGTAGGTTATTGTGAAGATTCAGTACATGGTTGCATGTTCTAATCCTGGCAGTGGTCATTTTAACTCTCAGAGCAGGCACTGGTAGTGCAAGGGTGATTAACGCACATTTCAGTGGTTGTGTGTTCCAAATGTTTATTATTCTGTGGAATACTACCTATATATGCAAACTGTGGTTAAGGTATACTATGTAACATGTAAATCATATCTGACTTTATTGGGATTTGAACCAGGACTGCACAGATATTATGCAAATGCTGTATCCATTATACTATTGACATTAACGTTCCTTCTGCCTATTTCCTATGTCCATGAATCCTATGTGTAAGCATGGCTACACAACAGGCGGAGCCACCCACACCCACTGAGCTTCTCGAAATAACGACATGACACATGAATTGAGAGACTATACATTAACATCCTAACTAGATTTGGCATAGCCACTCACTGACACACTTCAGGGGAAACCTTGATGTGTGACTGGCCAACAGTATATACACCCCTGGGATCATGTGTCCTAGAAACATACAGCCAAGGTGTGGGGGAACCACTCCAGTTTTACAGCTGCAAGACCTGTTGGGGAAATTGAATGCTGTTGGGTTGTCATGTTAACATGCCCTTTTGAGATCACTATGTGCCCCTATAACCCTACAGCACCCCAGTCTTCAACAGATTCCAGCAACTCTGCCTGGAATCAGTTCATTGGCTATGCTTGACAGAGGCTCAGTTACTTCATCAATGGTGCAGGTAAAGCCACCACACTGTAGCTATCCTTCTAAATGCCCTTGGGCAGACAGCCTACTACCTATCTGTGAACCTCTACAGTGCAGGCCATCTCCATCATCATATGTGATTATACAGAGTTTTCTGATCACAATATACAGTGCAAATTCACCATGTAGTCAGACAACAGTTAAGTACAGCAATAGCATACAGACTACTGATATATAATCACTCCAAAAGCCTATTTTGGAAGCTAGTGGACATGTATAGGTTTCAGGCTTTGTATTGCTTACCAGTAGGTTACCTACAGGAAAGATGGGACACAAGCACAGATGGGATACATGCTTGCAACAATGCCATACCAACTTGTATGTGTCAGCCTAAGGCTTTTGAATGCTGGGCAAGGCTATTGGCACCTCCATGGTGCCATTTTTAGGCAGGTCTCAGAGGTGAATCTCACCTCCATGAACTGCACAATAGCGGAACCTATGAGGGTTAGGCTACTCAACACCAGGGCTAGTACTCACAGCATGCACGCACTCACAGCACCCCTCAGTATGGACAACATCTACATCTGTTCTGTGACTGGGACCTATATAAGGCTCCTGTGAGCACACCGGCACTACCAGACTACAACCCATAACACACATTTCAGCCACTGAACATGGACTGGCACAGACATGGAGAGGGTGTATCCATATTCATCGGGGATACCTACACCTCCAAGTTAGTGGGGCAGCAGGATACCTCTGTGATCATCCATGTGCAGCTAACATCAGCAATGACTGCAATGCAAACTGCGAGCTGCTTCAGATAACCCTCCATGACCCAGGAGTACTACTACAACTATCTGGAGACAGTGGTAAACATGACAGTCCTACCATACACCCTGTTATTGGTCAATGTCAGCTATCCTACACTTAACTGGATAACCTACTCGAGTATTCACTTCCAGGCCCAGCAATTCCTGGGATTAATCACCTCATATGGCCTGTATCAGTTGGTAGATGGACTAATGAGAGGGGAAAACATACTAGAAGTCGTAATCACTGGCATGTGCAACAGGTGCACTACAGCAGAGGTAAACCGGTCACTGTTTAGATCTGACCATGAACTATTCACTGATGATTTCCACTTCCAACCATCTCCCCCACCCAAGGAACACACATTAAATACCTTTCCTACAGCTAAATTCACAGTACTAATGACAGAGGTGGGAGGGTTCACAGCCCCCATGCTCAGGGATGACACTGCTCAAGATACAGACAGAATTACGAATGTACTCTATAAGCACCTACAAAGACGTATGGGTTGTACTATCAATGGTAAACCAGGACTCGCTACTCCTACACAAGGACACCAGTCTGCTGAACCCCTGCATTATACCGGCTATACAACAGAAGTAGGACAGTAGTCCAGAACAACAGCAAATCCCAAGACATGCAGACATCCGTGACCAGTATTAGCAAGATACTTATGTTACTCATGTAATCATCCAAGGCTGACATCCACAGGTAAATAGGCATGGATTTGGAATATGACCACAAAGGCTTCTTTGGCTATGTCAAGGATGTAAGCAGTAACACACAGATTTTCACTGTGCTGGTGCAATATTGCACTGAATATACTGACTCTACTGATATCACCAACACACTTGATGATACATTCGTAGCAAGCTTCACCCCCTACTGGGCCCACAACAATACCCAAAATGTACAGTATCCCAGACATGTGAGACATACAGGTGGTAATGGCCCTTTCAAATGGCATGACAGAGTGTCAGTGGAGGCAGATGGTATTCCAGACTGCATCCTGCAGACACTACAAGACAAAGTGACCCCCCGCCTAATATAATATTTCACCATCAGCCTCTACACAGACTACATGGCCATTCACTGGCGCATGGCAACAGCTATTCCACTCCACCAAGGTGGTGACAAAACTGACCATGGTAACTACCACCCCATAAGCCTGAGTAGCCTGATCTGCATGGCTATGGAGCGCATCCTCGTGGCACTCATTAACATAGACGATGGTAACCTCCAGACACTTGACCCAACCCAGGTCAGCTTGATTGAGTGCAGATCATGCCTACTGAACCATTTTGACATCTTACAGTCACCTAGACCTTAGGTGTGGGGTGTGATAGTTGACACATACTACCTGGACTTCGCCAAGGGTTTTCACACCATTCCCCACTCAGGTATTATTTCTACACTCACCAGCCAGTACATACACCCATACATCACAGGTTGGTTTGCCAACAAGCTTACACACACAACCCACATGGTAAGCCTAGCAGCCTTCAGGTCCAACTCTTGACCAGTCACAACTGGTGTCCCACAGGACTCAGTCCTGGGACCCCTACTGTTTGCCATATACTTTTCAGAGGTACGGGTTAACACAGGTGGACTACAGCAGGCCGTGTTTGGTGATTACTGCAGACTGGGAGCCATAACTGACAGTCCAGCTGTCACAGACGTCCTTCAAGGGGCCTCACATAGACCGACACAGGATGTCAGAGTGATGGTCTCCAGCTAAAGGCCACATACTGCATGGTCATTCCATTTTGGGAAACTACACACACACACACACATATTAACACATGAGTGGTAGACACTATAATTCAGACGATGTAATGGGTATGTGGGGACTACATTACATAGTGATCTCTCCTTTGACAGTCATATGTGCAAAGTAGTTAGGACATCCATCTATGTAGGCCATCTGATTACTTAAGGGTTCGCATCTAAACAGACTTAGGTTATTGTGCCCCTTTACTCATCAGTCATCAATCCCATCATCGAGTATGATAGCCCATTTTGGATGTACCTCAGAAGACACATCTGACAGCTGGAAGGGCCACGAACATACCTCGCATAGAGGGATAATGCCCTCAGACATGTGTCCTATGCTGCCAGACTGCATAAACTCTTGCATTACTCAGTGGCATCTCGTTTACTCAGAGATGATATTTGCTGGCCAACAAAGCCGTGTCCAAGTCAGGTTTAATGGATATGCTTCACCTATGGGAATCCATGTCACAGTGAGCCACACACTATAATGAGCTACACCTTGCCACAACCATAACTGGAAGATGTTATGGTGATAGATTCCTATCACGGGTACTCCCCATGATTTGGAACTACATCCCTAATTACATTATATGGAACCCCTCACTAACACTCCAGGGAATCCTTTCAGAGTGGGTGGGGAACAGTGGATACACCCCAGGGATCCCGCAATTGACTCTGCTCCACAGTGGGACAGTTAGTTAATCAATGGGGTGGCAACAGCAGAACCATTTTGGCTATGCTTATGAATGGCCTCAGGCAGTTAGGCATGTACCTACCTATGTACCTATGAACCTATACATACAGTATCGACACATGCTGATAGCTTAATTTACTGTTCAGGTATTGACTTACCTTGTGCCAATGACAGTTGTGTGTACAATAGTTGAGGGCTGGCCATGTAGGATGCACACAGTAGACCACCTATACATGACAATTTACAAGTGGTCATGTGTGTGTGCCATCCATGTTTGCTGTGTGTGCAGGTGGAGAAGGGTGTCAGTCCATAGGTGCCTACACTGTCAGTGTGTGTGCTATGTGTTCCTTCTTTGCCAAGGCATGTGCATACTGGCATGCCTCCGTCTGCCTACTGGGGCTGGCAGAGGGTGTTCGTGGTCTGAGTCCCTCTGTGCCTGTGGGGCCCTTGGCAATGGTGGTGAGCTGTGAGGGCCTTCACCATTCTGTCCCTGCTGCAGCTGTTTCCACAGGATCATATTGTGTAGCATGGCACACACTATGAAGATGTGGGCACACATGCCTGGAAAGTACTGCAAGGCTCCACCAGATATGTCCAAGCAATGGAACTATGATTTCAGCATCCCAAACACACATTCTATGATGATTCTGGTTTCTGCGTGTGCCTCATTATGGCGTTCTTGCATGGCTGTGTGTGCATTTCTGATGGGAGTCATCATCCATGGTTCCAGTGCATAGCCAGCATCCCCCACCAGGTGGCCATATGGGATGTCCCCCCTGGCAAATACCTGATACAGCTGTGAGGCATGCCAGATGTGGGAGTCATGATAGGTTCCAGGGCTGCCAGCACACACATCCATGATAATGCCCTGGGCATTGCACATGACCTGGCAGTTGATGGAGGGTTATCCCTTGCGATTTATGTAGCGCCTACTCTGCTCACTGTGTGGTGTCTTGATGTGTATGTGTGTGCAGTCCATTGCACCCAGTACCTCTGGGTAGTCTGCCACATGGTGGAAGATATGCATATTGCTGGCCAACTCCTCCTGCATTCGGGGGAAGTATATATGCTCATTGGCATGTGGTAACATGGCACCCAGGAACTGGTGGAGTGCCCTGGATGCTGATGCCTGTGAGATCCCCATGATATCCCCAGTTGGCCTTTGAAAGGTACCTGTGGCTAGTATTCTCAAGCTTACATATACCTTCATGCCCACTGGGATGGGTTCCCCTCTGTTATTTCTGGCTCTGAGGCGTGGCCGGCACAGCTCAACAAGTTGCTGTATGGTGTCCCTGTCCACCCTGTAATGCTCTGCTATCTCCAGATCATGTAGCCCCTGGCAGCCCTGGGTCTGAACACTCTTCTCCTCCTCTGGTGCCTGAGATGGTTGTCATCATCATCCTCCATTCTACCGTCAGTCTCCCACACATGCTGGTGAATCAAAGCTATGGCAGCCCCTAACATGTATATATTAAAAGTTCCCCATCTATATACACCAATGGTGCAGAGTGTCTGGGAATACACAAGTGTGTGTGTGGGGCTTTCACACTTTATACTATTGTTCAATGGATGCTGCTGGTGTAATTGGGTGTGTATGTGCAATTCCAGCTGCAGGGTATCTTAATTATGGGTTTTACAGCAGGTACTGCTATTGTGGGGCCTTTGGTGTTGACTTATGCTGGGCTGCCATGATTCATCTATTGCCCTTTACTTCACTTTTCAACCCGATTCCCCTCCCATTGTCAGGCATGGATCCAACTGCCTGCTTTCTTGTTTTGTACTTTCCCAACCTAGGATTGTGTAGCGAAATGTGTTATGTAGCTGATCTACTGCAAGTTTGTTTTGTTCTGCTGTGACAGTTCTCTTTTCTTTGCAGTACGGCACCTCCCTTTTCCTGTTCTGCAGGTAGCTGCTAGCAGCCTTGTTAGCTGTTGTCAATGGCCCACTGTGAGTTCCTAGGTGTTAATTACTCATTTGTACTCCAATTACCATGCTGCAGCATCTCCTTATTGTCTTCCCGTATCCTTCCTGTTTCGGCTGTGGTGCGTGGCGCACACATCCAGTTACCGGGTTTCGAGCACGTTTTCATCCACATTCACATGCACTTTCGGTTACCTTGTGTGCTCTCAGCTAAGTGAAGCTATGGCTACTTCCACACCCCCTATCCTGCGGCTTTGCTTAACAACAGGCAACCCAGATTAGCAATGCTCCAATGTGCTTACAGCTAAGGTGGCGCACCCCTCTCTTGATGTCATGTTTATCTCCAGGCCACACCTCAGTGTTGTACCACTACGCTGTGAGGTACATCCTTACGCTGGTGGGGTATTTTGTGATTCAGTATTACTTGACTCATTTGCATGGCATTGACTACTAATTCCTAGTTAACACGCAGAACACTGTCACAGATACTTAGCAACCCTTGCGCCATGGTTGTGGTGTAGCATGTGTGCCATTGACTATTATGGGGAATTCATGAAATGTGTTACATTGAAGTTTTATTAAATATAAATATATTTTCATTGTGATCCCGTTTGCACACCGATGCACTGCGATTTTACTTTGCGTTAGTGTGGCCATAACATTAAATGTTATTTTTTATGTGTTGTGCATGTTTTTTTATGCCATTGGCTATATATTTAGCCATTGGCATATATTAACATTATAATACGTAAGTTTGGTCCGCTGTCATGGCTCCGATTTTATGTTTGAAAAAATGTAAACCTTTTTTTTGGTTTAGATTTCTGCATGCTTACGCTACACCTGCACCATTTCATGAATCGCTATATACCTTCATTGGCATGCTACACTGCTGCGCATGGGGTAATTAGCATACATGCACCGGGAGCTGTGCAGCTATGGCATACGCTGGTAGTGCACACAGAAACAGCTCGTACCTGAATCGCTCGGTGGCCATATTTGGCGTTAGATCATTGACGCTACGCCTGCGCCTGGTGCAAGCTTCATGAATCCCGGGGTATGTCTCAAAAAGTTTTATATATGAAGACAACACTAAAATGTGTAAGGCTAACATCCCCCTGCACACTAATACCATATAGTTATCAGTCCACCTAATAGTAAGTAACCTTCAGAATGGAAAGGATTTTAATCATGGGTAAACTTATCCCAAGATAGAATTTGTATGGCAGTAATGCTATAAGCTAGACTACCCATAGACTACATAGGATATCTTCCCCTAGCTTACATTGTCAGGCTGTATGTGGTATAATGAATGACTTTCCAGTATTGTTCCTCAAAATATGGTAGATGTCTGCCTGCATTGGCTTGGGGTGGTGTATGGTCATAGATTTGTTAGACAGTAATATGTGAATTAAAATTAGGTGAAGATAACTAAAACCATATTAATTCTTACTTGTGTTATAATTCAGAGAAGTTTACCCATCTAAACATATATGTGCCTTCCAATAATATTACAATGAATGCGAGAAAGTATTGGATAACATATTGAATTTTAAATATAGTAGCTGGATTACTGCAGGATGTTTTAATCTGGGTATAATCAGAAGATAGTTATATTTGATGATTTTAACAGGAGTACGCAATAAAAACGTATTTCATTTGTCTGTGATTTGTCTTTACATTGTATGTCGGGATGGCAATATAGACAATTTTGTCATGCACAGATGTTAAATTATTGAATTTCTAGCACTGTTTTTGAAACTTCCATTTTCGCCTGTGTAAAATCATTTCATAAACTCATACAAAAAAGAAATTTTCAAATTTGCTGAGATTTCAGAATTCTTTTAATGAAAATAAAACTAAAGCTTTAATTCTGAATAGGAAAAGAGATACTATTGTTCTACCAACATCAAATATTAATTGGGAAACCAAGCAAATAAAATGTCTAAGAATTATTCTAAATTCCAATTTAGGGAAAATAAGAGATGAAAACTTTAATACTTGAATTAATTATATTTGTTCTTTAACAAGTGAATGAAACAATATATTTTTCACATTTGAGGATATATTAGTTATTATAAAATGGTCCTTACCTAAGTTCTTGTTTATTTATTTTTCTTTATTTTATTTTATTTTCCATTTGTTTACCAGGCTAGTCTGACTGGATAAACGAATAAAAGTGGTAAAAATGCCCAAAACGTACTGATAACCTGTATAAAGGCACCGAAAACCAGCTGGTCCACTCAATAGAAGTTTAATCCAAAGCACACACGAACACAGTAACTTAAAAGCACAAAGCACATCAAAGAACATAAACGTTGTAAAAACAGTTCCCTTATGTTTTCGTCTTACAAACTTCATTAGATAGGCATGTACTGTCCCAAAAGTCATGTTAAATACATTTTCAAAAGGAAATTAACCAATAAGAAGCATTGATCAATTAACAATGAAGGTTCAGTGTAAATGGATTAAAATACAGAATGCATGAGATAAATAAAATTTGTAACATATAAAATCAGCCTTAAAAATTTTTGTAATGTAAAATGCATCAAATCGGGTGTGTTGTGTAAAATTGTCCACATAAAATACTTAAAATTATCATGATGTAAAGCAATAAATATTTTGTAAAAACATTTATATAAAACCATGTAAGAAATGATAAAATGAAATAGCATGAAATATCACCATCTAGTGGAAAAAGCAAGAATAATTATATAAATAAATCAATGAACTGACGGTGTAAAATATATCTAAATGTATATATAAATATTATTCTAAAATTAATTTAATATAATAATCATCATTGTACTATTATGGTTTATAATTTGGCAGATCTAAGTTTCAGACCCGGCTTTAAAGATACCGTGTCATTTAACACTGGATGGTTACTGGCATCCAACACCAATTGCCAGTATAACTCCCTGTATTCAAGCCAGGTTTTCCATGGTCCTCCTCTGGGGTCAGTGGGTACAACTTCTATCACAAAGAATTTAAACTCAGCATTTACACATACTTGTGAATGTTTGAACAGGGCATTGTTATCATTTTTCTTTCTTATATCATACCCATGCTCATATATATCTTATCTCCCATCTCTAAACCACTTGAAAAATGCATCCACATACAATTATAACCCTACCTCTCCGATAGTCACCTACTAACCCCAACACAACATGGATTCAGACCTGGTCATAGCACTGCTACCGCACTATTCTCCTTCCTCGAAACTGTGAATAAAGCCAGAGACTCCAACTGTATTGTCTCCACCCTTCTCCTAGACCTTTCTAAGGCTTTCGATACCATCTCCCAATCCCTCCTTCTAACCAACCTCTCTAACCTACATCTTTCACCCTCTTCTATCAACTGGTTTACCAGTTACCTTTCCAACAGGCAACAATCTGTCAAATGGAAGAAATCTACTTCCACATTCCTCAACACTGTCACTGGTGTATCCCAGGGTTCCATATTAGGCCCCTTACTGTTCAACATTTTCATTAATGACTTCCACCACAATATCCCTAATGCTAAAATTGTCCAATATGCAGATGATTCAACAATTATCTGTGCTGCTAACTCCATTCCCTCCCTTATAAAACTAACTCAAGATGCCTTCTTAACCACCGAATAATGGATGCTAGATAACCATCTAGCTCTCAATCCATCAAAAGCCAAACTCATGATATTCACCCCATCCAAAAATATAACTATCGACATAAATTCATTCTCCATAACCAGTCACAACAACACTTCCCTTGAAATTGTTTCCAGTGCTAAACTGTTAGGAGCTTTCGTCGATAATCAGCTTAAATTTGATTCCCATATACAAACAAACATTAAAAAAACACACCAGAAACTTGGTATGTTCTACCGCCATATTCGCTTCCTCTCCCCATCCACTAGATTCCTCCTCTCTACCATATATCTCATCCCTTCTCTCCTTTATGGTGCCCCACTCCTAACCAACCTGCAATCCTCTATCAAAACAAAACTCTCCTCCTGCTATAACAAAATTGCCAAATTCACCACTGGGCACAGATCCTCCTCTCATCACTGTATTTCCCTCCACAAACTAAATTGGCTAGAGCTTCCCAACTACCTTATCTGCACTCAGCTAGCTCATGCTCATAAGCTCATTTTCAAGCCGTTCTTCTGCCCCTCCCTTGCCTCAATCTTCACTATGCACCTACCTAGCAGACTCCTAAGAACCAGCACTCAGAACCTGATTGAACTCCACAAACCTGCCCATCCAGCAGGCAAACTCCTACTCTCTTTTTCCCTAGCCCGTCTCTGGAATTCCCTCCCACCGCATATTCGTAGCACCGGCAGCCCCCCACATTTAAAACTCTCCTCCACTCATACTTATCATCTCTCTGGGAATGCTCATGTTCCCATCCTGCTTAACATCCCCAGCCACTACCTTACCCCCTTAGCCTACAATCACATCCCCCCTATGAGAACATACACATTGTAAATAACTGCTTATGTTTAATTTTTCTGTACATAATTACTCACTATTGTCTTTGATTTAACATCTATTTTAGTGATTATAGAGACTAAAAATTGTAAACTCATATGAATTGGTACATATTGTTCTTCTTTGTATTCTAGTTGTATTAACATTTACTTTGGCTTATATATATTCTTCTTGTACTTTAACTGACTGTTATTTTATTTTATACTGTATATTGTATCTATGGAGCTTTTCTCCCCAGGACTCCATTGAAAATTGGCTCATTCGGCCCAATGGACGATCTTGGCAAACAAACTTCAAATAAATAAAAATAAATAAAAAAATATATATATATTCTTTGTTTTAACTTTCTCTCTCTGTCTTACACACGTAGAAAGAGTCACATAACCCACACAGGGCAATGTAAACAACACCTGTGGTACTGCAATTTGCAAACCCTTTAGTCACAATATGTTTGTTTCTACATTTTAAAAACAAAACATCTCCATTCCAGATGTTACAACATTGAGGGCAGTTTCCACACTTGTGTGTTCCTTTCTTGCTACTCGAGCAAATTACATAGTTTTGGTTGTGTGAACCTCCTTCTAGTATATTTTTAATATTTTGGCCTTTTTATATACATATTTAAGTGGTTTTTCAAATATACAGTTTAAATCTGATAGCCTGGCAAACCTGTTCCATTCATTGTTTATTACCCTTTTCACTAAATTACTTTCACCACTATAAGTAATGACTAGGGCAGATGGAAATTTACCCCGGTTATCATCACCATCACCATTAGGTGTAGCCGTATCCAAAGAAGGTAGAGTTTTACCCAAGATGGGAGCAAATCTGTGAGCCCTGGCCTCCATGACTTCTGTGAAAACTTCAGATAACACATCACCAGGATAACCTCTAGCCTTAAACATTTCCATAATAAATTTACACTCATTCTGAAAATCCTGATCATCAGAGGTCATTCTACTAGCCCTCACCAACTGACCTTTTATTACCCTCTTTTCTGATGTGGGGGGTGGGCGCAAGTGTAATGTAAACAGGAATTAGAAAATGTATCCTGGATTTAAAACCATTACCAAACCTCTATAAATTAACATCCAAGTAAACCAACTCAGTGTTGTTTATTTGATATGTAAAATGTAAAACATGAGTAGTGTTAGTAATATATTCCAGAAATTCCAGAAATGTATTTTATGAATTGTTCCAAAACAAACGTATATCATCAAGAAAACACCCATAAAGGTTCCAGTAACTTTTAAACTCTGAAATGAAAACGTATTTATTCTCCCAATATAAAAAAATGGTTTGCATAAATGGGGGCACGATGTGACCCCATTGCTACTCCCTTCAATTGTTTTGAAGTACTCATCCTGAAAGAATATAAAATTATTCTTCAGGACTAAATCCATCAAAACTATACAATTACGAAATACATTGAAGGGAATAGTGTGATTCTCAGCTAAAAATTCTTCAAACCATAAGAGACCTACATCATGTGGGATACAAGTAAATAAGTCTACAACATCCAATGTGATAAAACTCTGCATGCTGTTTAAATTAGTATTGTCTATACATCTTAAAAAGTCCTTGGAGTCTTTTAAAATGTTGGCATTGTTTAAAACCGTTGTTTTAAGTTTTGAATCTATATATTTAGCTAATGATCCATCGGCTGATACAGTAGGCCTAAGTGGTGGGTCCAAGGTGTTTTTGTGCACCTTGGGTATACCAAAAATAGAGGGAACTCTAGGTATGTCAACCTTTAAAAAATGTATGTCTCCATATCTATGAGCCTCTCAAGCAGTAAATCATTTAAGCACATTGGTATTTTTTTGTATGCAATGTTGACTTTATTCAAAGACCCTCTAGCGTAAGTTTCTTCATCATTAAGTATGTCCAGCATTTTTCATTCATAAACAATATGATCCATTAAAACACCCCCCCCCCACCCTTGTCTGGTTTCAAAATTCTAAGATTTTTGTTTTCCTTAGATTCCTGCAAAATTTTTCTCTCCTCCATTGTTAAGTTAGGGGTCACTCTATTATACATACGCTGTTCCCTTAACTCCTTTTCCACCAACAATTCAACATTTTTAAACTGGGGATGTAGAGGTGGGTTAAAAGTACTTCTCTTGGTTAAAGAGTTGTGTATGTTTCTTCTCTCCTGTCCATTAAAAAATAATTCCAATTTTTTTCTGTCTGATAAATAATTTAAAATCATCTAACAGATTCACAATGTTGGCTTTGACCCTGGGTATAAAAGTAAAACCTTTTAAAAACAAGTTAAAATGTCCTTTGCTAATAATGGTGTTGACGTAATTAAAAATGTTAAAACCATTGTAGGTAAAAATACAGCCTTCTTGTAAAATTTCATCCTCAGTGTCTACCTCCAATACACCCTGTCTGGTGGTGCCCACCCCTTCTGCATCTGATTCCCATACCTGTAATTCACAGGGACCTTTCTCTTTAGTCTTACCAACCTCCTTGGGGGTATAAATTCTAAAGGGTCCTGTATGTTTAAACCTTCTTGATTGTTTTCATTATTAGTATCAGTACATGCCCATCTTTCTTCATTACCCCCCGTTAAAATACTTGTTAAAGTTGCTGTTCGCCCTGTTTACTTTGGGCTTAGGGTAATGAGTATGATGACTATACTTACTTGTGTCCCTCTCAATTTTCTTAATTTTCCACTCCTGTATCTTTTTACATTTTAATTCAATGTTATTCAACATGTTAAAATACTTCTCCTTTTCAGTGTCTATGCTGAAAAGTAAGTCAGTCAATATTTTGTTATTAGTGGTTTCAGTCTGATTAAAAATATTTTCCATCTCAGCCTCATTATTTCTAATGATGGCTCTCATTATATCAGCACCAGATCTATCAAAAGCTGTTAACAAATCCTGATGAAACTGTGACCCTTCTTTCACACTGTTAGGATACTTACATACTCCTAAGCCCTTGGAAACAATGTTTAAATGCAGACAATGCTTTAAATAGACATTGTCCATCTCCCAAGTCTTGTATTTATATAACAAATTGTCCAAGTTAAAAAGCATAGTAGCATGAGTCATTACTTGAATTAACTTGTGCTTTTTCAGTAAAGTCAATTTTCAAGTCCATGATGTCTTTAAAAAGTCTTTTAGTACCTATGTGATTGGTGTTACCCAGGCATGCTTCTCCTTCAACCTGAGTTGTGTTGCCGATCATTCATAACTCCTGTTACACCCGTGCAAGTAGTAGCAAGAGAAATGCAAGGAAATTCTTTTAAACTCTGTAGCTGATGTTGGCTAGCCTGTAGAACCAAATTTTCATTCCTGGTAAACCTGTTACAGTCGTCCATTCCTTCATTCAAAGCTGAACGTCTCAAACCTTCCTGGTTGTCTGGCAGAGAAGCTCCTGTAGGAAGTGAGGCCATGGATTGGCTGAGAGGTGTCAAAAGCCCACCAGATGTTAACTGGCCAATGATCTTCCGCAGCTCACCCAGTTCACTTCCTCTAGGTCCATTTTCTCCATTAGATACGGTAGAGCCGGGCAGTGATTCCATAACCACAAAGAAATACTAATAAACGAATAAAAGTGGTAAAAATGCCCAAACAGTACTGATAACCTGTATAAAGGCACCAGAAACCAGCTGGTTCACTCAACAGAAGTTTAATCCAAAGCACACATGAACACAGTAACTTAAAAGCACAAAGCACATCAAAGCACATAAATGTTGTAAAAGCAGTTTGCCTTACGTTTTCATCTTACAGACATCAGATAGGCATGTACTGTCCCAAAAGTCATGTTAAATACATTTTCAAATTTTAAATTAACCAATAAGAAGCATTGATCAATTAACAATGAAGGTGTAGTGTAAATGGATTAAAATATAGAATGCATGAGATAATAATAATAATAATAATAATAATAATAATAATAATAATAATAATTTTTGTAAAGTAGTGTATAATCCTAAAAATATGAAATAAATCTTATCAGCAGTATATTTAATATCAATAAATCTCAAAAATGAAACAAATTCAAGATACTAGATTTTTGCGTTTCAGGACAGAGTAAATGATTTTAAAGATTCAGACAAAAAGTTAATGTTGCTATCTGTTGCAAACACCACGCATTCTCAATCTTTTTTTTTTTTCCCCATTTTTTTATTTGTTTTGGGAAAATACTATCCAAAAATAGATGGATCTTAAAATAGATTCTGTTGGAAAAGCAACAAAAAACTGATAGTGTCATTTTATATTTGATTGCTCCTCTTTACATGATTATTGGAAATGTAGAAATGTGTGGTCAAGCTTTATGGTCAGATAGCTTTTGTATTACTACATATTTATATTGTATAATGTTCCTTTTCCTCATCCTGATATAACTGGGTCAGATAAAGGATATGGCAACTCGGGATTTGTCCCTTAACAAGTTCATATGCATATGAGGAGCAGAATACTTTTCATAGGATAGAAAGAGAAAAATGAAAAAAGTCATGTAAGCTAGTAATAGTGTTACACTTGACCTACATGTCTAGATAGACTTTCTACAACAATTTAAAACCTTTCTGAATATAGTAGAAATGCAGTTGAGATTTTCCTTCAAGAACATTTTAAGTTTTGTTTAAGTAGATACGACATTTTATAATATTGTTATTGCAATTTAACAGAGGAGAGAGTTGTTCAATTTAGGTGTTAAGTTATTCAATAATTCAGCTGCATAGAGACTAACAACTGTTTTCTTACAGTTTATGGGTGATACACCGACTAGAGACAATCCCAGGGTAATATTTTATATAATGAAATAAGGAAAAATAGTTTGATTGCAGTTTTCTTAATCAGAGAATAAGGATGCAGCATTCAGAGAGATAGCTCAAGAAGAGAATGTGAGGCTAGCAGCAATACAGGAGAAAACCCAGTGACTACCACGGCAGCAGGAAAATAAAATAGCAATATAAAACCACTCTGAGCAACTACGATAAAAACTACAACAACGTCTAATGAAAATAACATATATTGATTTGTATTGATTTACTATTATGATGTTTGTTTTTAAATACGTGGTTTGAGTTTTATGTTACGCTTTTCTGTCCTTTATGTATGTTTTCAGGACAGATGAAGTGTGTTGCTGCATTTCATGCATCGTGTTTGCAGTGTATCAGTGTTGTTTCTCTGGATTAATATCGCTTATATTTTTTAAAAGAATGATATGATATAAACACAGATTAAGGATTCTAATGCAGCACAGAGTTACAAGCTTTATCATGCTTTTGAAGTATTATTTCGGTTTATAGAAAATGTTCATGAAGGGGTTTATGTCCTATTAATCATTCTAATTTAGACGGGTCACCATGGTAACCATAGGAAGGATACTGAAGGCTTACCTCCATTCATTCCTTTCCTGTTTTGGTTTTTCCTTGCTTTTGTGATGGTTAACCATTAATGAATTAACAAGATGATTGTCTCATTGAGAGAGGAGAATGGTATAACAACAAAATGGTTATACCACAAGAATGTTAGTTTAATATAGTTTTTATTTTTATTTTTATTCCTGTTTTTAAGTGAATTGGTTGTGCACTATGACCTTGAATGAGTTGGAACATTAGTATACACCATTTAATGAGACTGTATTATTTGTTGATTGATTAATTAGATATGAACTGATTAGAACTAGGTTTTTGAACTGAAGAGCGTTTTTATTGGTTGTTGCTTATTATTTAACTAAGGTTACATTTTTTGTTAAATGAGATCTGAAGAAGAGTGCACAGAGCACGCGAAAGCGCTTATCTTTTCCTGTTTCATGTGCTGTTTTTAATAAAAGAAGATTTCCTCACTTCTCGTGGTGTGTCCTATGGTGTTTTACTTGGATACAGTTTGTTGCTTTTGGTTTGCCTGAGGACACTTTGGAAAACGGTGATATTTTCACATCTTTTTGGACTATATCTTTTTGTATTGCCGTTTTCACGCTATGGAGAAGGGAGACCTTGAATTGGATTACAATCCGACTAGAGTAACTGAAATGCCGAACATTGAAGCGTTTCTACCCACTATCAATAATCCTTTATTAGCTATGGACTTCCAAGATATGGTGAGCACTAAAACAATTTCTAGTATGCCAGATATCAACATTAATGAATTTTATGACTTGGTCAAAGAGCTAGAAAATAACTTATACAAGATACAGAGACTGTCATGGCAAAAGAAACATTTGCAAGCGTGTATACATTTTAATGTTATACCGAGGGGTATGCGTGTGTTGTGCATGCCGACGTATGGCCAACTTTACCCTGACTTGCTGAAGAAATGGCAAGATCTGAATTTGGATTTAGGCTTCAAATATTTAAATCTTTTGCTAGAGTACTTTGAACCCATTGAGCATGACTTACGTTTGAGAACTGTTGAACTTTACAGAAATATAGTTGAACGTTTTAAGTCAGAAACCTGTACAAGGAAACTTAATCAAGTACTCATGCAAATAAACAGTTACAGTGATAAACTTAGAATTGTAAAGCAACGGAAGCTCAGCAGAGATGTTGAAGATTTCAAAATGGGCAATATTTTTGTTTGGCCCAGATTTCATGGCTCTAATAATTCTTGTTCTAATCAGAATATTTGTTCTCATCATGATGAGCCGGAAACCGGAAGCCAAGGCGCTTTGAATTTGGCGCCTTCCCTGCAACTACGCTACACTCTGTTGAATCCAATGGAGTAAGAAGACAACTAGCTGGAGACACGGTGGATAACAGCACACCGCCTCCTAACCAGTTAGCGCTCCTTCCAGCCGATGATCCAGGGAGAACAGGAGCGATCAGGTGTACTAACGTCATGTTTCACAAGTTACCAGATGCTCCTTTTCCCATCAGAACAGAGGAAGATCGAGGCCCCAGGAAGCGGAAGAACTCACAGGACAGGTACGGGCCTCAGAAAAAACAGCTAAATTGACTGATTTGGTCTTTAATTTCTCTGACCTTGTTTTATCAGAGTCTGATCTATCTCTTCTCAATCGAGGGTTGAGCTTTATTCCATCTCAACCGAGTGTGCAGACTGAGACTTTCACTGACTTAAGACTGTTTGCTAGGACTATAGTCAACTATGGACACTTGAGGGCATATGAACACTGTGGATCTACTGCTTTCTCTTATTTTAGGTATATATATATATTTTCTATAACAAAAGTGGTTTTAAATAACATAGTTTTTATAATTAGTCTTTTTTTTACTTTTAAATCTCATGTGGTAATATGAATTTGTAGCAAGTATTCATTTAGGAACAGTTTTTAAGACAAATTCTGGTTTTAATATAGGAGTTTTTAACAAAGCACGTAGCACTTTATGACAAACTCATGAATATTCATGAATTATACGAAATAATAGGTGTGTTTGAAATGAAATTCATCCAATCAAGTAGTTTTTAATCACTTCAATGGAGTATTTAAATGTGTTAATGGGGTTTTTATGTTGTCTGATGAAGTCAGTTTGTTAAGTGTATTTAAGAGCGTTCATTCAATTTGAGGTTTCGCTGCTATTTTGTTCGAGATATTGCTGCTATCTGGTTGAGATCCTGCTGCTATTGTAACATATTTTCAAGTGACTGGTTTTTTTTGGTGCAATAAAACTGTGTGGATACTTACAAGCGGACCTGGGCACTTTTTTACATTACTGGTTGGTTTCGAGTGCCTACACCTTGTTTTTGGTTATAGATCTGAATATATCAACAACATAGAGAATTCTTTTACAGATGCTACATATAAAGAGCTTGAACTTGGACAGGTAGAGAGTGTTATTAATAATATTAGCATTAATTTGTATGACCTACTTATGTGCCGCCAGGTTAGTTTGGAAATGTATGAATTTCTCCATATAGATGAACCTCTTATACCAGCATTGAAAGGTCTACCCAAAATACATAAGGATATTAGACCCATACCAATGCGACCAATAGTGTCTGGAAGACAATGGGTGACATATAATATATCCATTTTTATAGAGAAAATGTTGAGACCCATTGTAGATGGTGTAGATACTATTCTAAAAGACACTGAACATTTATTGAGAGACATAGAAGATTTCAAAAAAGATAGACCAGAAGTTGATTCATGGATTCTAGTAACGTTAGATGTATGCAACTTGTTCACCTGCATACCTAATGACTATGGTATGGAAGCAATTCGAGGAGTCATGGTATCTGAAAGTGGTTTTTCCACTGACAGACAGATTCTGATTGGCCAACTGCTTGATATTGTGTTGAATAACAATGTGTTTATGTTCAATCAGAGATACTATCTACAGACATGGGGTGTCGCTATGGGCACCATGCCAACTTGGTACTACATTTTTGGGAAACCAATTTTTTGTTTAAAAGTGTGTGGATGAGGAAGATAGGTCTCTATAGAAGATTTGTGGACGATGTTATATTGTTTTGGGCAGGAACGACAGAAGTGTTAAAGAAATTTGTGAAGTATTTAGAGTCCACAACAGACTTTCTCAGATTCACCCTTGAGTATTCCAAGTTGAGCATCAATTTTTTAGATGTGAACATTTATTTTAATCAAGAAGGCACCATTACTTCTAAAATTTACAGGAAGAATTGTTGGAGAAATAGTATATTAGATCATAGCAGCATGCATCCCAGGCATGTGTTTACAGGAATAGTGAAAGGCCAGTTTACCAGATTAGTTAGGATTTGCCAGGACCCATTGGTGCTTGAAGAAGAAGCTGACAACATGGAGAGTATTTTTGCAGCCAGAGGTTATAATATGAAGCAAGTGAGAAATGTAAGGGCTAATAAGGTTCCTTTGAATAGGACGTCAAATAGGACTCTAGATTTAAATGATTGTGGTTTTGGAGAGAACAATACTAAGTATGAGGGAACAGTGGAGGAACGGAACATGGATCCTAATAATTTTAATTCTGAAATATATCACAAATATAAGGGATTTAATAGAAACAGAATTGTTTATTTTATGAAATATTCTAATGATAATGAACAAATTAGAAAAATTATTCTTAAACATTGGAATATACTAACTGTTGTAGAAGAAATAAAAACACTGGTTGGTGTCAGACCCATTTTTATTTTTCGAACATGTGACAACCTGAAAGAAATTTTTTCTAGGAATTTCACCAATAAAGTGATCCATCATAATCATCTAGCTTTGGGCACTTTCCCTTGTAAATCATGCAATATGTGTAAGTACATTACAGGTACACAAGACTATACTCATTCTCAAGGTATTTTTGAGTTTAAACCTAGAGAATATCATGACTGTAATAGTACTAATTTGATATATATGGCTAATTGCTTATCTTGCCCAGCTTTTTATATCGGTCTAACTACTAGAAGATTGAAAGACCGTTTGTATAATCATATTTACGATATACGCAGGAAGATTGAGACAAACGCTTTAGCCAGACACATCAACCAGTATCCTGAGCATGAGTTTAGATTCAGGGTCCTGCAGAAACTAGAAAAGAGTATTAGAATGGGGGACAATACCAACCATTTAGCTAAGCTAGAGTTGAATTGGATTTTCAAGACAGGGGCACACAGAGATCCAGGGATTAATAATTATATTTCATTGAGACCTGTTTTGAAATAGAGCGGATTTATCCAGTCATTAATGCTTTGTTCTTTATTAATATATATTGTTTGATATAGAGAACATATGAATTAATGGGACTAATTTACTATCACCCATTTTTACACTAGTTTCTAGGAGAAAGGTTTACTGACTTGATGTTTTCTGGGTTTGTGCTTGTCCCAGTAGTCCCTGGGTATATTACATACTACTCCATTCTAACTGTTTGTATTTGAGCTTGCAGCCACATTCATGTCTGTCAATAGTCTTATTGTATGTGTATATTCTTGCTTCAATTTATATTTATTTGTGATTTTGTATTTATTTTAATCAACAATATTATATCCTACCATTGATTTGGGGGCTTATGGAGTCCCGGCCTTTCTGGTTGAACACAAATTATTTGTTATTGTAGGATAGTATGATATTATTCACTTTGGTCTCCAAGTGTTCAATAGGATTTTATTTTGTCCACAGGAGTGGTTTTGCGGAATAGAGCTGAAAGGACTTGTCGAGAATTATATATACTTTTTTGTGAGATATATTGTTGGTCATGTTAACCACCATTGGGCACAATATTCAGATATGTTTATTGTTATTTAATAAGATTAATATAATTTATTATATTTGTGGTTTGCAATGTCACCTCCGTGATTTGTACATTTGAAATAATTAATTGTAGTTACTTGAGTGTTTATATGTCATTAATTAATATTTTCATGAAGATATTTTTACTAATTTTTATAAGCATAATGAATATTTCTTACATATAAACAACTTGGTATCAATCATATGACCTGTTTTATTATTTTATTTAATGATTTTTTTTGTATTGTTTTTTGTAATTATGAAGGTTATTGAGGCAATAGATTGGCTATTTAGAGTAATCTTGTTTTATAATAAGCCTGACTTTTTCACATCTCTGGTTATTTGAGTATTTAATATGTATTATCAATAGATTTTACATTTTTTAAAGTACATGGTTTTATAGCTAATAATATGGAATATGGCAAATAGTAAAATTCAGTCTTTTATATTTTATAATCATTATACGTGTTTAACATCAGTATTGATTTACTATTATGATGTTTGTTTTTAAATACGTGGTTTGAGTTTTATGTTACGCTTTTCTGTCCTTTATGTATGTTTTCAGGACAGATGAGCACTTTAGCTTGCAAGTGTGTTGCTGCATTTCATGCATGCGAAACGTTTTGACGTCTCGTGTTTGCAGTGTATCAGTGTTGTTTCTCTGGATTAATATCGCTTATATTTTTTAAAAGAATGTTATGATATAAACACAGATTAAGGATTCTAATGCAGCACAGAGTTACAAGCTTTATCATGCTTTTGTAGTATTATTTCAGTTTATAGAAAATGTTCATGAAGGGGTTTATGTCCTATTAATCATTCTAGTTTAGACGGGTCACCATGGTAACCATAGGAAGGATACTGAAGGCTTACCTCCATTCATTCCTTTCCTGTTTTGGTTTTTCCTTGCTTTTGTGATGGTTAACCATTAATGAATTAACAAGATGATTGTCTCATTGAGAGAGGAGAACGGTATAACAACAAAATGGTTATACCACAAGAATGTTAGTTTAATATAGTTTTTATTTTTATTTTTATTCCTGTTTTTAAGTGAATTGGTTGTGCACTATGATCTTGAATGAGTTGGAACATTAGTATACACCATTTAATGAGACTGTATTATTTGTTGATTGATTAATTAGATATGAACTGATTAGAACTAGGTTTTTGAACTGAAGAGCGTTTTTATTGGTTGTTGCTTATTATTTAACTAAGGTTACATTTTTTGTTAAATGAGATCTGAAGAAGCGTGCACAGAGCATGCAAAAGCGCTTATCTTTTCCTGTTTCATGTGCTGTTTTTAATAAAAGAAGATTTCCTCACTTCTCGTGGTGTGTCCTATGGTGTTTTACTTGGATACAGTTTGTTGCTTTTGGTTTGCCTGAGGACACTTTGGAAAACGGTGATATTTTCACATCTTTTTGAAAATAACATATACAAAAGGTTAGAACTTTCACAGTAAAAAACAACTTCTTCAGAACTGATTTTTTGAAGTTCAGTGTAAATATCTCATTGACATCTATCAATTTTCTTGATGTAACTGTTAGCAGGGACACTCTTGTGGGGTTTTAGGACAGCAATGTACAAGAAGTCTTGCAAGAAGAATTATTTTTTGAATAAGAATAGCATACATCTTAGACATATTCCCAGAAATGTCCTTGAGGGAGGCAATTTCTTCGAGCCATGCGTCTTCATACAGATGATGGGTCATTACAGCATGTGCTCATTGATCTCAAGGAAAAATTTTTATGTAGACGATATTCTGCATGAGAGATTGATATTTGCATATCTAATGTCAGATCTGAATGGCTAGGTATAGCTAGTCCTTATTTTTCTAGTGCACCACCGTCCTCTTCAAGGGGTAATGTTGTATCACAGAAGAGTAGGACTTTGAGGTGTCTCTTTACTTACTCCAGTGACATTAATCTAGTGTGTAATATTATCAAGAGGAGCTGGAGTATCGTAATCAGTGATCCTGAGCTTAAAGAAGTGGTTGGCAAAGCACCCACATTTTGTTTTTGCAACAATCTTTCTTTGAAAAGGCAACTATGCTATAAGCATTCTAGGTCAGCCATTTGTCCTATTCCATCTCAGCATAAGGGTACTTTCCCGTGCAGAAGGTGTAAAGCACATGAATATATGTATTGTAAAATTTTTTTGAGCATCCCAGTTTGCAACATTGTATTGATTGTTCATTTTATGCTCATTGTAAACCTAAGAATCTTGTGTATTATACTTTTTGCCAAGTTTGTTTTATGTTTTATATAGGAAAAATGAGTAGATGTTTAAAAGAGAGGATCCTGGAATATTTAAGTCATATCAGGAATAATAAACTGAGTAGCGCTTTAGCTTCACACATAAATGAATTATGGTCAACAACATATATTTAAGTTTTTTGTTGCTGAATTAATTTTGTTAGTCTTGAGAAGTGGTGACATTAGGAACAAGACCGAGTCTGTAGGGCAGAAGTGGATTTTAAAATTATGATCATATAAGACACCAGGGTTAAATGGAATTGTTACATTGAAGCCTGCACTTAAAGCATGGCCACTTCCTAACTGAGATTGTATGAAATGTTTTTATGTTTATTTATTATATAGAGTTTATCAATATAATTTTGATCATTGTATGTGTCTGAGGAGCTTTTTTTCTCTCCAGGTCTCTGCTTGTATGATCCTATAGCTGATTGTTACTACTATGTTACTAAAATTTAATAAATTGTTTTCTAGTCCTGAGGAGCTTAGCTCCCCGGGTCTTTGCTAAAAATGAGCCAAAAGCTCAGCCAAACTAACCCTGTTAACAAGTGTAAAATTAATAAAATAAAAAACAAATAAATAAATAAAATAAAAATATGATTTTTGAGTTTGTTGCTCTTTAAGAAAATTTCTATTCTGGAATATCAATCTTTATTTGATCTTGGCTGTGATTGGGCAAAAATGCTTTTATACGTTAGATATGCCCATTGTTATTGGCATTCTTGTTTTATGACTTTATGGGTCTGTTTAAGTGATTTTCAACTATATAATATTACTGGTTTTATTCAAAAGTCTTAAAAAATATATATATGGATTTAGTTTTTTGATATTAGGCTTCCAGTTTCGCCTTTGGTAACTAGTGATCTGATGGTGTAGATTATGTATGTATAATTTATGTTAGCCTTTGGATACACCGTTGATTGCTGTTACTAATTGAGTATTACATTTCATAGATTGTGTTAATTGCTTGTTTTTGTAAACGCTTCAAAGACAGTTTTTTTCAGATCTGAAGAAGCAGTATTTTTACTGTGAAAGCACTAACCTTTTTGTATGCATTGTTATTTTCATTAAACATTGTTACAGTGTTTATTGTAGTTGCTCAGACTGGATTTTCATTGCTATTTGATTTTCCTGCTGCAGTGGCAGTCGCTGTGTTTTCTTCTTTTTTAGATTTTGCTTGTTTACTTACAGCAACTTTTGCATGACCCTGATATTTGATCTGACAACTCTACCAGAAAAATCTACAGATGGATTGTGTTAAATAATGCCATAAACATAACCCAGTAAATAAAAAAATATATGAAAGTGGAGAACAGATATATTACAAATAACTGAAACTTAGGCAAACTAAGGAGTTATAAAACAGATATTCCAGTCCATGAGACACCCAAGAAAAACAAAGTAGGCCAATTGGGGGTGGATGGCATACATTAAGGAGGAGAAAAAACATGAGATGATAGAAGATATGATAAAGAAACAGGAGCTTTGCAGAATATAAAGTAAAGGTGGAAGAAATGTTTGCAAATGTGCATGGGTTGGCAATCATGGTGGAAGGACATGGGACAAAATTGGTGGACAGCCACCAAGTACCAAGTCCCAAATGTTGCAGTAAATGATGCTGGTTGTCTATAGATTAACAGTATGGAACAATATGATGGTGTATGTAATATTAGAAACTATCTAGGTAGTAAGGTATTGTGAGAATAAAGCCTTTAATTAAAAGAAGAAAATACGTTGCTAATATTCCTAATCATTTTTCTTGGGAGAATAATTCTTATTTATATTATTATTATTATTATTATTATTATTATTATTATTATTATTGATACCACTGTATATACTACAGTAAACTGCTTGCATAGGGCTATTGTAAATTGATTGCATTAATAATTTATCCTTCATGTATTACTGTTTATCAGCCTTGCTAACCCCCTGATACTGTGTCAGTGTGTAACAGCAACGCAGTGAGAAAAAAATACACAAAGTCATGCTCAGTTGGAATTAATTCTTTCCTTAGCAGAGGACAGGGACCTCTTGCCTTCTGTATATTAGTATCTGCTTACTTTTCAGCTTACAAAAGGCATGAGGACCCAGTGGCACAACTCACTGAATCAACATCAAAGCTGAACAATTCATACCTCTCAACTGTACAGGTTTTTGCAGAATATCCAGATTTTTGCCTCATATTTTGGTCCATTTTTTATAAAGTTGGGATTTTTTGGCAAATTAGTGGCAAATCATTAAAGACTAAAGTTAGAAAATAATGACAGATGTTTGAGTTTCAGACTTCATACCCTTCAGAACATTCATGTTAATGGAAAACTTGTTATTTTATCAACTTTCTATGTTTCTAATAGCAATATTTAAAAATGGCCCCTATTTCTGGGACTTCATCCCACTTTTATTAATGGCTTTATCCGGATTTCTTGCTGTAAGAGGTTGAGAGGTATTCTGGACATATAAACTTGGCACTAGACTTCTCTGGTGAATTAATTTGTTAAGAGGCCAAAAAGGGTAATAAAAATCACAGGATATGGAAAAATCTTAATGTTTACAACTCTACCACTTACTCTCTCCCCGGACATATTTTTTTGTCATAGAGCAGTAAACTTTTGCAGAGAAAAACAAGCTTGTTCTACAGCTTGAATACTAAAAAAATAGCCTTGGAGTTATGTATTGGCATCTACAGCTGGAATCAAAACACAGCAAAGGACAAATACATGACTAAGTTTTCCTCTCTTCTTTGCCTGGACATATATTGCTGAGACCTGTGCAGTTATACATTTAAGTACTCTTCACTCTTCAGTCATACTTGGATTCATTCATCTGAGCTGCACAGCTGAAGACAGACATTAAAAGATCTTGGCCTCTGGTGTATGACTGAGGACTGCTATGCAACCATACTCTGGCAAAGGGTTTTAAAGTGTAATACTGTACCTTGCAGATTCCAGGGACCTAGGTTATCCACACAGGCAAAAAAGATCTATTTAGAGTTTTAAAAAGTATCTTGGCTAGGAAGGAAATCAGCCAGGTTCTTCCCTGCACTTAAATTGATATTTGCCCAAGTATGACACAGTAGAATTACAGGTAATTATCTTCACTTTTCTGGATTCCCATTAAGAGTAGACACAGATCTCAGGATTGTTTTTGCCCTGCACATCAAGAACAAAAATAACACTGGAAAGATTTTACTAACAAAGTACAAAAGCAACTTGTTTGTTTAGACTTAAACTGGTATATGACCTGCTTGACTCTGAGCTATACTAAAGTAATGTAAGTCATTTTTTCCATCTTGTTAATGTTTTACAACATTTTCAATTAATGTACACTAAGTTAACTTATTTTCACTGCTGTTATAAATTATAGTTTTATAGACACTCAACCTGGTATGTGTTATATCTTAAATCTTAGCTTAACTTAATTCTAGAACAATATGTTTGGAAGGGGGGAAGTGAGTGCTGAAGCATCCTGTTTTCACCTTTAAGCAAATGCATGTATGAAAGGATAAATTCTACATTCCTACCCATTGTTCTGAGAATGGAAAATTCCAGCATCAGGGATAAAAATGAAGAGAGAAAGCTACAAGGAAGGTTATGTACCTGGAAAGATTTTCTCATATAGTGAAGGAAGCCACAAGGAGTGATAAAGTGCTCAACAAATCAGTGTGAATAAAACATGGAATACATGGGATAAAGGTGGAAGTAATGCTTGCAATCACATTACAGTATGGTATACTCTTGACAATAAAATAAAGGGACCGTGTACCAGAATAAAGATGTAGAATACTAGACAGCAAATTGTAGACAGTTGAAGAAAGGTCAGCAAGAGTTAGTTGTCTCATGTTTTCGGTGAAATGGATAAATGAACTCCAGCTGGAATAAAAGGCAAATGGGACTGTACAGGAGAAGCAAGGCCAATATATGGGGGAGGGGGGGATACAGTCTAGTAGGAAGTCAGATAAGCAGTAAATAAGAAGGAAATGGCAAGAACAACATGAAAATTCATCGGTTGGAGTATGTGAATTCCAAAATGTAAAAATGGCTCAAGCAGATACATCTGAACTTTTATCCCAAGTAATCAAAAAAAAAATCAAAAGGCAGTTCATAAACCACTTCAAGAAACTTTATTTAACAGATCTTTAAAAAAAATGAAAGTTTCATGCAATAGCTATATATATTGTATTTTTTTCAAATGCACAAAAACTAATGTGGAACTAATAGTATTAATGAATAAATTAAGGTCAAACAACTATTTTTAATCAAACACCAGTAAAAACAAAACACATGCAAAATGTAAAGTGAAAGGTATACAGTATTAGTTCCTTAAGAATATGCTTTGCAAAACTGATCTAAGAGCGTGTATCATTTAATACTGGAGCTACTTCTGCCTAAAGCAACATAATAGATTTCGACTTTACATACTCAGTTATTGATTTTATCACTTCAACAGCTGTGTAAATAAATCAGCTATAATGCATGGAACATAGGGAAAAAAAAATATTACATTTCTTGTTAATTTCAGAATTAGTTTCTGTAATCCTTTGCTTTCAGTCCACAAGAAAATTGAAAAAGCATCCATACTACTTGTTGCATCAAGCTGGAGATGGTTAACTGAATTTTTATCTATTTATTCTGAGAATGTTTTGAAACGTTTTCCTATATCAACTTCTAGATACATTAAATTTAAGCAGTGTCAGTGGTCAATTCACCATATTTTTGTTTCATATTTATTTGTCACTTTGGATGTTAATATTACCTAATGTTGTAATAATACTGTCAGAGTGCATGCACTTAAATATATCATATTTCAAATATTTATTCTGACATGGTGAGCACTTTAAACTGTGGAAGTAGTAAATGTTGGTACAGGTAGTAAAGCTTTAGGAAATATAATTGTTTAAAAGGAGTAGTATATCTTAAATATCAAAGCTGTCCATCATTTTATATAGGCAAAATGGAGCAAAGTTTATATAAAAGAATATATGAACATGTTTATAACACTTTACAGAAGGATGACAACAATGCAGACTATAAGTTATTAGTTCATTGTGCAGATTTAAAAAAAAACAGAGTGGTAAGACTCCAGTGAGCTAGCTGGTTAGAGAATACATTGTTACAGAAGGAATTATTTTGGCAGATGATATTTAATTTAAGTATACCATCAGGGTTGAATGAAAATATCTCTATTGCTGATGTTTTAAGTAAGAGTGCAGCTGAATTATGAATATATATAAATTTATATTTATTCAATGTTATGTTTTCAATGATTGAAATGTATGTGCCATATAATGGTGTGGTCACACAGCTTTTAGTACTGTACTTAAACAGAAAGCTATATGTTACCAACTTATCTGAAGAAGTCCACCATCTTGAGGATGAAAGTACTAATAAATGTGAGCTTGACTGAAGTACAAGTCCATGGGGTTTATGTTAAAATGTAATTATTATTGGCATTTCTATTCTTCCTGTGCCCATGGGGCAGCTAATAATTTTAGTTATATGTGATGCACTCTATTGGAACTAGTTTCTTCAGTTTAAATATAGTCAAAAATGACAGTAAGTTTTATATCTCACTGTTATAAATGATTATCCACAAAATCTTCATACTACCATATGTAAGACTATGATAAAAGATAATACTTATTTGCATGGAAATAACATGCATCTGAGACATTTATAAACTTGTTTTCAAAACTGCTTCGAACTTCAGGCTGGCCACTGAGTATGATTTATTTGACAAATGACTGGATGATACGTCTCTTGATTTTGCTGCATGAGGCTAACATTCTGCTGAAATGATTGTGGCAAGAAACATTGTGATTAGTGAAATATTATTAGTGAAAATATCACCATTGCCAGAGTTCATTGTTAATACAATCATCCTGCAAAAGTCTCATATGCATCAAATCAGCATCTGTCTAATATTGACCTTATTATACAAATATAGGTGCAGTATGTAAGATCATAAGGAAACACTGGGATAACTGAATCACTTCATTTGACTTAGAATGTATTTATTGGTTCTGTTTCCAGCTTTTTCTTTAAGAATACCACAAATTTAAAGCATCAGTTATGCTATAAGCAATTAGTAATAAAAATACTTTTAGTGGTGGGGGGGAATTGGAGGTACATGTAGAAGTTATATAAATTGCAAATACTTAAAACATTTTAATATGCCATCTCACAGGTAGAATATTTAATTACAATTTTATTGCATATCCAGTGTGGTTTATGCAGTCAAATGTATACTATGCCCATTTTTTCTGATGGCAAAACCAACCATAAATTGAAAGGAAGATGTAGATCAATATGTATGTACACTTTTAAGAAGCTTTCCATGGGCTTGCACAAATGTATAAATACTGAGCACGTTTGAGCCTGACTGCCATTTTGTAGTAAGCTGTTGAGATGTAAGAATACATGTCTGTGCAGTCTGTTAGTTAATCAGTTCATTTATATTTTGTACTGCTGCTATCCATCCTGATGTGTTTCTGTGTAATAAAGCATATAAATAAATTACCCTGCCTGTTTGTCTTCAATTGCAAACCAAGATGAGCGACATGGTGTCAGAAAGGGATCCAGAAATCTAGATTCATGACCGAGAGGCACTCTGTTAATAGTGGAGGAATACAGAGGAATGGATCATCCCTAATGCATGTATAACTCGCAAAAACAGGTCAGACAGTTTCTGTGTAATAAAACATATAAATGAACTACCGTGCCTGTTTGTCTTCAATTGTAAGCCAAGATGAGTGACATGATGTCAGAAAGGGATCCAGAAATCCAGATTCAGGACCAAGAGGCACTCAGTTAATGGTGGAGAAATACAGAAGAATGGATCATCCCTACTGCATTTATAACTCGCAAAAACAGGTAAGAAACATATTTCAGGTATCAAAGCTTACTTAAATGATTTCTTATTCACAAAATATAAAATGAAGCAATCAGAATGCTCTAAACAAATTTCTAGTTAAACAAAATGTCCAAAACTGTGACATATTGATAAAAATATTCAAAATATTTAGAAAAATGTTTGAAATAATGTCCAAATCACCTAAAATGAACAAAATAAGGAAAACGACCCAATTTTTTCACTATGTGCTACTTTTTCACATTAATTAAAGCTATTCAAGATATCCAAAGTATACAAAGGATTTGCATGTTTGTGTATTATTACAGTGCAGTTATTTTGCAAAATACAGCCATTTCAAAGCATATTTCGCAAAGTACAGTATTTTGAAGAGTTTATTGTGCATTTGAATGTTATTACAAGTACCTGGTGTGTGTGCATATTCATCTATAATTACAAGGGCCATATTTGCAGTGTGTTTAAGCTTACTTTGTTGGCATGGCTGAAGAATTTTGTAGACCAGCTCCACTTATCTTTGATAGTAATATTGCAGAGAACTTTAGAGTGTTTGAGCAAGAGTATGATATTTTCATACAAGCTACATTTTCTAATAAAGATGACTGTACAAAGGCATTTATTCTGTTTAATTTGACTGGTTCAGAAGCCCTAGAAAGAGAGCATTAATTTGTGCATGCACCTGCTGTGTTTGCATGAGAAGGGGGAAAACATCATATAGTAGTGCCAGCTGAGTCAAAAGAAGACCCTGAGTGCCTGAAACATAAATTTAGGGAAATGTGTAACCCCCACACAAATATTACATTGGAAAGGCACATATTTTACACAAGAGATCAAAAGGCTGGTGAAACTTTTGCAGCAGATATAACTGACTAGAGGAAATCAGCTAGAATGTGCATATTTGGTGATTTAAGGGATGAGATGATAAAAGACAGATTTGAGTGTGGTATTAAAGATGTTGCTGTGAGAAAGCTTTTGCTTCATGACAGTAATTTAGCTTTGAATAAGACTATTGAGATTTGTCAGATATATGAGCTCACAGAAAAGCACGCAAATATTACACAAGTAACAAAAATAGTTTACACTAGAGATTAAAAGTCTGATGAAACTTTTGCAGCAGATATAACTGACTACAGAAAACTACACGCTCCAGTGACTTAAACCTCAGCACAGAAATAAATAGAACATGCTGGAGGGACAGATTCATATCCCAGAGGCTCCCCTCACTCTGGAACAAAATCCCAATCCTCTCAATGACCCTCTTCAAGAAGAATCTTGACGTTTGGATGGGAGATCGTAAATTTACCCCTGGGATCTCTTCTGTGTCACTGCTAGACAGAGGCATGGTAAACTAACCTTAAATGGGCTATCTTCTGTGACCTACTATACAGAGGCACAGTCAACTAATCTAAGAAGGGTGGTGAAAGCCAAACACACTCTGGCTAGGCTTGTAAATGCCCTAGGGCAGATAGCCTTGTATCAACCTATGAACCTATGAACCTATATGCTTACAAATGAGAAATGCATGTTTCCAGTATCTTCTAGTGCTCATGTTGATAGTATGCAGCACGTGGTTAAAAGAAAAAAAAACAAGCACATGGCAGCATCTGTAAGCCCTACAACAGTCACTGGGAAATCCCATAGCTTTCTAGCAAATTTCAGAATGCGCACAGGTTCAGTGAAGCACAAGGGTGAGTCAGCAAACAAGCATAAGAGTGAGGGTACATGATCACCTAGCCTCATAGTCAACTGTCATAACTGTGGTGCAAATCTTGAACTCAAAAGAAAAAAGTGCTTAGCTTTTGGTCAGCAAGAAGGACAAGATGATCAGTTAGAAAGCTGTGACCCTACTTTTTTATGTTGGTGTATCTGTGCTTAATGAAACAGTCAATGCAGTAGATTTATCGGCAAAGAATGAAGTATTTTGTACTGTTTGCATAAATGGAAGATCTGCAGAGCTCAAAGCTGACACTGTTTCAAAGTGTGATGTTATGTCAGCATAGATATTTGCTAAAGTATGTGCTGGTGAGAAGCTTGATTTGGCAAAGTGTGTGGAGCTTGTTGCTTATCGTGGTGAAGCAATTCAAACTGAAGGTTTAGTAGTGTTTTCATGTTACTCTGCTGAGAACAGCTATTGCAGTTTTATGTGGTCAAAAGGCACATACAGTTATTATTAGGCCTCAGAGACAGTTGGAAAATGGGACTACTTTCATTTAAAAAGGAAGTCCATCATATTAGCAGGAAAGACCACTGTTCTAATTTTCCCTAGTCTACTTTCTTTACCTATGATGATCTTTTCAAAGACACACTAGGCAAACTCCCAGTTGTGTACTCCATGAAATTAGACCCTGAAGTCAGTCTAGTTGTCAGGCTAGCCCAGAAAGTTCCAGTACCTATGCAGAACAGAGTCAAAGCCGAGCTAGATAAAATGGTGCAGCAAGGTGTGATTTGCCCAGTAAGTTCATCAGCCCCTACTGAATGGGTATCTTCCATGGTTGCAGCTCATAAGAAAAGCTCAGATGATATCAGAATATGTATTGCTCCACAGGATTTGAACAAAGTACTGAAAAGACCTCATCATACAATGTGTACAGTTGAAGACGTTGCTGCTCTTATGCCAAATGCCACTGCTTTTTTTGTTTTGAATGCAAAGAGTTCATTTTGGCAAATTTTGCTTGACAGAACGTCTTCATTGCTAACCATTTTCAGTACTCCTTTTGGTAGGTACAGATTTTTGAGAATGCCATTTGGGATAAATTCTGTCAGTGAGGCCTTCCATTGTGCAATGGAGCAAATTTTTTCTGGGTTTCCATGTGCTATTATAGTAGATGATATTCTAGTAGAAGGTAATGGTGAAGCTGAGCATGATAGAAACCTCAAGAAAGTTCTGGAAAGAGCATGTGAAGTGAATCTTAAGCTGAATCCTCATAAGTGAAAATTCAGGCTATAAGAAGTTACTTATGTTGTTCATCTGTTTACCAGTTCAGGGTTACGACCAGATCTTTCCAAGCAAACAGCAATTCTTGACATGCCAGCTCCAGGCAATGTTCAAGCCCTACATCGTTGTTTTGGCATGGTTAACTACCCAGGCAAGTTCATTCCAGACTTGAGCCAACTTTCAGCACCACTTAGGGAGCTGATACACAGAGATATATCGTGGTTATGGTCAGAGCAACACCAAAGAGCATTTGATGTCATGAAACATTGCCAGTCCACCAACTCTCAAATACTATGATGCTCACAAACCAGTTTCTCTTTCGTGTGATGCTTGTTAGTTTGGTATTGGTGCAGTCACTCTTCAAGAGGGTAGACCAGTAGCCTGTGCATCCAGAACTCCAACCCAAACCAAGGTGCAGTATGCTCAGATATAGAAAGAGCTCTTGGCAGTTGTATTTGCATGTTCAAAGTTCCATGACTATGATAGACCAATTCAAATTGAAACAGATCACCAATATCTAGTCACTATTTTGATAATGCTTATACTTACTGCTCCTACCATATTGCAATGCATGATGTTGAAATTGCAAAAGTATCATTTCAATCTTGTCTACATAAAAGGCAAACTTATTTATCTTGCGGATACATTATCCACATCACCCAGAAATACCACTGAACAGCATGAAAATGAGAAACTTGATTTTGAAATCATGGAAGTGAGAACTTTTTCTTCCACACATCTTGAGGAGCTTAGTAGTCATACAGCCTTGGATTCAGTTATTCAGAAGCTCAACCACTTTATCAGTCAAGGATGCCTGTCAAAGCAATCTTGCTTACCAGTAGACGTGCAACCTTTTTTTCCTTACAGAGATGAGATTTTGTTTGACAATGGCATCATCATGAAAGGCCCAAAAGTAATTGTTCCAAAATCCTTGCAACAAGAGTATATTACCATCTTGCATCATGGCCACCCAGGAACTGATTCTACTAAAAGAAGGGTGAGAGGACTAGTATCTGGGCCTTCTGTGTCAACGAATATCAAGAGAGAGTACTTTCATCTTGTTCTGTATGTAATAGTATTAAGCCACATCAACAGAAAGAACCAACTTTAGTTAAACCAGATTCCTGAACTACCTTGGTCGACAGTAGCGACAGACATTTTCGAATGGAATGAACAACATAACTTGGTGTTAGTAGACTCTTATTCATATTGGTTTGCGATTGACCAACTTAATAATCTAACATCCATTGCTGTCATTACTAAGATGAATCATCATTTTGCAGTCCATGGTAGTCTGCATAAAGTTATTTCTGACAATGGTACACTGTTTACAAGCCAGCAGTTCAAAAGATTTGCTGAAGAGTGGGACTTTACTCATGTTACTAGTAGCCCTGAGTACCCGCAGTCAAATGGTTTGTCAGAACGTGCAATTGAAAGTGCAAAACAATTACTAGAGAAGTTGAAATGAGACAATAGTAATGTTTTCTTGAATCTGTTGAATCTCAGAAATGTTCCTCGTGATATACATCCTGGTTTACCTGCACAGAGATTTCTGTTGAGACAAACTACCAATTAGTAGTACATTATTGTTCCAATGTGTTAAGAACAACAGATCAGTGAAAGCCCATTTGTTAAAGATGCACTTATCCCAGAAGTCCTATTATGACAAGTCCAGCAAACTGCTCAATCTCTTATGAGAAGGGGAGATAGTGAGGATACAGATAACAAAAGGTTTTAATCAGATTGGAGTCAAGAAGAGTATATGTTTAGAGATGAGATCATACATTGTGGAATCACAAGAAGCAGAATTTAGGTGGAATCTGAAAAATTTGGACCTGGTTTCCTAATCTGTATTGCAGTATCATACCTGTGAGAGAGACTGTGTATCTCAGAGAGAATTATCCAGTGTTCCATTTCCAGAGGACATTCCAGTTACTGTCCCTGTTCCTGAGAAGAATCCCGAAACTCCTGAAGCAAGTTGTTCATCAATGACTGTCCCTGTTGCTAAACCCAGTTCTGATTGCTATATCACTAGATCAGGTCACATTTCTAGACCATGTTTCAGATAAATGGCAACTTGGACATGAATGTTGTGATTATTTCTTATTGTCTGTATAATTGCATGTTTCTTTTCAAATGCCATCATTATACTATGGGCAATTCATTAAAGAAGGAGGCTGTAGATCAATATGTATGTACACCTTTAAGAAACTTTCTATGGGCTTGCACAAGTGTATAAGCACTGAGCATGTGTGAGCCTGACTGCCATTTTGTAGTGAGCTGTTGAGATGTAAGCATGTATATCTGTGTAGTCTGTCAGTTAATCAGTTTGTTTATATTTTGTACTGTTGCTATCCATCCTTATGTTTTCTGTGTAATAAAGCATATAAACAAACTACCCTGCCTGTTCGTCTTCAATTGTAAACCAAGACAAGTGACAGAAGAATTACATAACACAATTCTAAAATTAAGAAGAAGAGCTATAACGATTCATTTTATACATGTATTGTAGCAGTGGAAACCCTAGCATGCCTTTGCTCATGCACTGCGCTTAGTTTATTTAAGCAGCAATTGAAGTGATACAGTTACTAATATTGAGTAAGTGGAGTATAAATATATTCTGTTATTGCAAACAGATACACCTCCAGGACTAAATGATGTCTATACTCTGAGATCAGTTTAACAGTATTGATATCTAAAACGCAGATATCTTTTATGATTCCCATTAGTTTTTGTGTGTGTCTTGCTATTTTTATTGATGTTTCGTTAAACTGGTCATGTGACCGCTTTCATTCAAAACAAGCTGCTGGTTCATGACTATTTTAGAACACTTGAAGAAGTATAGCTATTATATGAAAGCTTGTGTGCTTTAAATGTTTTTATTAAAGAAAGTTGCCAGACATAGTTCTAACACGGTCTTTTTAATTTCTATGAGAAAGCCAGGGGGAAGAACAACTAGACAGGTAAAAATGTACACAGAAAAGATGGAGGGGGCATTGTTAGAATTAACTATTCTTAGAATAGGTAAAGAGTGGGCATGAGGGCACTTTGAGATATGTATTGATAAAAAACAGGTTGTATTGCTGTATTAAGGAAGCAGGAAAGCAGGTAGCCAAATATCTCGTAACAGATACCAGACAAGAAAATAAATAAATAAAACTCATATCAGAAAAAAACATGCACAAAAACATTTTTAAACCTCAATTTTTCAAGCATTAGAAATTCAGGCAGAAGGAAGAAGAAGATGAAGTAAGAAAGTTTTAAATGGTTTATTCACCTTCGTTTCCATGAGAGAAAAACAGAAAATAGTTTCAGTATAAGGAAAGAGGACAGAAGAGGGAGAAAAACTGGCAGGTGGAAAGAGTAGGCAGGATAAACTACAAAAGAAACTTCAACCCTAAGAGAAGGAATAGAGATGGAATGTTTAAGCACCTCATATTTTTTTTAAAAACTAGCACAATTATTGGTAAGCCCCTGTCAGCACTGTTTAGCTAGTCTTTGGTTAGTGAAAAGATTCCTGAGTACTAAAAAAAAATGTTCTTCTGCACAAGGGTGGCACCAGAACCAGTCCTTCTAATTAAAGTGGCACCTCTGATCTTGGAGGCAGGAAAGGTAATGAAAAGGATATTGAGGGGAACACTAGGGAATGTCCTTGGACACAATCACCTGCTAGATACTGCCTAACATATATACTAACCGCTGCATTGTCCTGAGAATCAACTTTAATCAGTTTCAGAAACTGGATGTTAACAGTGGTGTATCAGGGACCTCCACTATATGAAATGGATAATGCTGAAGAAAAAGAGAACACCTGCATATGTAGATTTCAGCAATAACTTTAATTATGTACAGTTTTACCTGGTTTAGGAGCAAACTGAAGGGAATAAGAGGAGAGGAATGATTAGATGAATGGAAAATGCCTGGAGGGCAGGACACAGAGCCAGATCATTCTTCTGTGCATTACCAGTGACCATGGGTGTAAAATGTTAGGGGCTACAATCAGCAGAGCCAGATCAGTCTTCAGTGTATTACCAGCGACCCTGCGTGTAACATGTTAGGGGCAACAATCAGCAGAGCCAGATCATCCTTCCATGCATCAGCAGTGACACTAGGTGCAACATGTTAAGGGCTACAATCAGCAGAGCCAGATTATTCTTCTGTGCATTACTAGCGACTCTGGGTGTAACATGTCAGGGGCTACAATCAGCACATCCAGATCATTCTTCCGTGTATTACCAGTGACCCTGGGTGTAACATGTTAGGGGCTACAATCAGCAGAGCCAGATAATTCTTCTGTGCATTACCAGTGACCCTGGGTGTAACATGTTAGGGGCTACAATCAGCAGAGCCAGATCATTCTTCTGTGCATTACCAGTGACCCTGGGTGTAACATGTTAGGGGCTACAATCAGCAGAGACACATCATTCTTCCATGCATCAGCAGTGACTCTGTGTGCAACATGTTAAGGGCTACAATCAGCAGAGCCAGATCATTCTTCTGTGCATTACCAGTGACCCTGGGTGTAACATGTTAGGGCTACAATCAGCAGAGCCAGATCATTCTTCCATGCATAACCAGTGACCCTGGGTGTAACATGATAGGGGCTACAATCAGCAGAGCCTGATCATCGTTTTATGCATCAGCAGCGACCCTGGGTGTAACAAGTTAGGGGCTACAATCAGCAGATCCAGATCATTCTTGCATGCATTACCAGTGAGTGACCCTGGTTGTAACATGTTAGCGGCTATAATCAGCAGATCCAGATCATTCTTCAGTACATTACCAGCGACCCTGGGTGTAACATGTTAGGGGCTACAATCAGCATAGCCAGATCACTCTTCAGTGCATTACCAATGACTCTGGATGTAGCATGTCAGGGGCTCCATATCAGGGTCATTATTGGGTGCACTAATAGCAAGCTATACCCCTGCAGAGTGATGACTTTTCCTTTCCTTCTATTTACACAGTTCCTATGAAAGACAAAGGTCATGTATACTGATTCAGTTAATACCAAGCTTCTTCTCCTTTCAGTTACATTTCTGTTATCCATCTGAGCACTTGGCAGTCGACTAAACCATCCTTTAAAATTAAATAATTTTATTTAGATTTTTACAAAAAACAGTCAGGCAATTAAATTTGTGCATAAACTAAGTACAAATTCCAAAATAATATTTTTTCAGCACCTCAAAATATTCAGTGTACATCTTGTAAATGATGACTCCAGGTTGGTTGGGGTAGCTATTTTCATTGAAAGTCATTATTTTAAATGGCTTTAAACAAGAATGGCATAAATCTCACAACAAATAACTTTTACATCGCATTGCGTTTATTCAATATGTGGCATTTTTGAAATCTCTGAATTATGAACTTCACCATTTGAAGTAATACAATTTTTGTAATTGCTAAGGATTTTAAATTGAAAAAAAATGTTTTAGCACATATTTAGAGTACAAACTACAGTAATACTGTTCTGGCTATGCAGAATTTTGTAATTCTATAATCATTCCAGAAAAAAAGTCATCAATATAATAAAGTCAACTATGTGACTGTCTCTGTGAATCATTTATGCAAACAAGGAGATATTCTATTGTTTCCTTGCAGATTACTAGATCATACTGTCAATGAAATGAACATTTATCTTAGCAAGTTAAAAGTGTACATTTATTAATAAAAAAGTTTTTTATTACAACGTACACACCTCATTTATTCAGAAAAATGTTGCATGCTTGTAATTAGCTGAATTTTAGCTGTATTTTTTCTTCTTCTTGAGGAATGGGTGGCTTTCAGTTTATT
Source organism: Protopterus annectens (assembly GCF_019279795.1). Classification (NCBI taxonomy): domain Eukaryota; kingdom Metazoa; phylum Chordata; order Ceratodontiformes; family Protopteridae; genus Protopterus; species Protopterus annectens. The sequence continues at coordinate 444,151,390 of NC_056739.1, forward strand.
CATTAAGATAGGAATACCTTCTGTCATTTATATAGTTCTTATTATAAACCCATGTTTTGCTTTAAGACCAAACTATACAGCTGAGACATACTAATGTTACTTTGCCTGCAGAAAATTCAAAATTATTATGAAGTTTGAAAAAGACATGACTAAGTTAGTAGCAGATGAAATATAGTTTTCTTAAGAGCTGCTAAACAATTATCTTAATGCTAGAAGAGATGTATAACATCTGTCACAACTGATAGCTAAAGAAAAGTCATTGTACTGTATCTGTAAAATTAATATGGCATGATAAGGAATACACAAATCATGAACTTATATTAATCTGATTTGCTGCTTATTTTCAAAAACTATGCATTGACCCATAAGAATCCATTCAATAACAAAGGATTAGTTATGTTAAAAATGTTTTAATTATTATTTCTATATAACAATGAAGTATGGATATAATTCAATTATTTCTTTCCTCCACTTCCAAAAAAAAAAGATACACTAACAGTCATACAGAATACAACATTTTCAGACGATTTAAGAAATACATACTCTTTCAACAGCATCTCACAGTGTTGATTTCTATTATCAGGGGATTACATCCCAGAACTGGGTTTGCTAGTGGAAATATCTCTTTGTCTCTCTGTGTTCCTTTTAATAATGGCTGGTTCTGTCACAAAGGAGGAAACTGTATTAATTTATGCCCAAAGCCTCTACAATATCAATCTGCTACATAGCTTCATATCACTTTATGCTGAGGGGATGCTTGCATTAACTCAAATTTGAATTCACCCTCACATGAAGGATACTAAAATTTTACCCCTAGGGTAAATTATCTTGCACCATGACAGAACCCCTAAAGATACTTGTGGTGGTGCTATGCTTTACAAATTTAGTCTCTTATTCTCTGCACATTTTCATAAGCCGCAGTGGTATAGCAGTAGCCTCACAGCAAAAGGTTCTCCTGTTTGATTCTTGGCTGGAGTGCCTTCTGTGTGGAGTCTGCATGTACTCCCCACAGTCGAGGGGCCTCCGAAAAAGATGCGTAAATGGGCGTGCTTTCGCTGAAGGTTGGGTGTCGGGCTGGCAACTCGGCACCATAAAAAAATCTACTGCCAATCATTAGCGGACCGGAGTTCCGCTGTGGCGACCCCTAACTGGGAAAAGCCGTAAAAACAAACATTCTCTGCACATTTTCCAGCAAACACCAGACAGGGATGGTATTCAATAAAATAGGCTTTGGGAGAAACTGTCTTTTAGTGAAATGGAATTTCAACCATTTGTACTGTCCGTTCTCTCATTCAGTGAATCTGTCATTATACATGACATTGTACTCAACTCTCTTTGTTATACAGTACATATATATATATATATATATATATATATATATATATATATATATATATATATATATATATATATATATATATATATATATATATATATATATATATATATATATATATATATATATGGGTCTATATTAGATTATCGAATATTTAAAAGTTCGAACACCATATGGTTGACACCATATGATTGAACTCTTAAATGTTCAAAAATCAAAAAAAAAAAAAAAAGCTAGCTAAAAAGGTTAAGCACATCCCATTCACCCCTCACTCTTTAAATATACCATCTCCAAGATCGCACAACAATGCAGACAATGGAAAACTTCCATTTCCATACTATACGGAGATCTCCGTTGAAACGTTCGAACATTTACATGTTCGATCATATGGTGTTGACCATATGACGTTCGAACATGTAAATGTTCAATAACGTTATAGATATATATATATATATATATATATATATATATATATATATATATATATATATATATATATATAAACTGTCCAGAATTTTGCTGAATGTCAGATTTTTGCCTGTTATTTGTGGTCTGCACCTCATAAAATTTGTGGTTTTCTGGCAAATTGAGGATTGTAATCATTAAAGGACAGTTATGTTTTAGACTTCATAAAATTAAGATAATGCATGCTAATAGAAAACCTGTTATTCTAGCAACTATCTAATTTAATAAGAGCAATTTCTAAAATCTGTCCCTATTAGTATATATTGATTTGAGTCATCAGCTCAATAAACTCAAGCCTTACTGTGTATATAGATAATAAGAAATAATGAGTGTACTTAGTATGGATACATTAAATATTTATGAACTGTAAGATTTAATGTATCATAAATTCTTACCCCAATGTAGCTGATGTTGTTTTATATGAAAGTATTTGGTTCAAGTAGTAGTGATCATTGATTGAAATGTTCAGAATTAGAAGAGGTTTGGACTACACTAAAAGTGGAAAAGTTAGATAATAACTCTGCCTGTGTCACAGTTACAATGCACTACATACTATTTACATTGGGATTTGTTGTGTCTTGTGAAAGAGACCTGCAAGTTACCAAACTGATGTATCAGGAACATCAATTTAAAGCAAAAAAAATATATTGTCTCAGAAAAATATTCAAACTTGAGTAAGTCCAAACACATAAAATTAAAGTTAATCACACATTCACGAATAAAAAGGCAAAAGTCTGCATCTGCATCATAACAAATAATACTACAATTGTCTTGGGTGGGGGCCAAGAGCAGGGAGTCTTAAATAATGAGATGCTTATTAAGTGGTACAGTGGGTAGTGTTGTCGCTTCACAGCTAGAAGATCTCTGGTTTGATTCTCATCTTAGTTGTCTTCTGTTTGGAGTCTGCATGTCCTTCCTATGTTCACCTGGGTTTTCTCCAGGTACTCCAGTTTCCTCTCAGATTCCAAAGACATGCAGCAAGTAGACTGGATACTGTATGTTGTCCAAAGGAGTGGGTCTGTGTGCATGACTGTAGTATGGAAGAACAACCGCAGTAGGGATAGCCACCAGGTGGTGTGAACATTGTCTCTAGATGATTGCCACTGTTGGTGTGACAACCCCATGTGCACAAATGGGAAAAAAGGGGTTGAAGATGGGTACTTATCAACTCACATATTATATCACACAATGACTTAGAATTCCTTGCCACTCCGAATCCAGCATGTGCACAAGTACAACTCAAAATGAATCATGACACAGAGCAGCCACCAGCCGAACTGTATCCAGACATTATTTAGTAAATACAGGAACTACAACTGTCCAAGAAACACTAATAGTTGTAAAGAGAACACTTTAGATGCAAAACATAAAAGAAGAGCTTTAGGAGGTCCAAGCAAAACTCTTCAGCTATATGACTGCTTCAAGCAACCTTTAATTTATTACAGTGAAGATGAACCTTCTAGCTGTGAAAAACAATTTGATCAAGAAGCCCAGCTTCTCCATAAAAAGGAATGAAATTTCTGATATAAATGCTGTAAAAAAACAAGAAATCCTCATGTTGGGAGACTTATACTAAAGCTGATATGTAGAAAACTGGTTGATATAGATAAAAATAATGTTAGTATTACATAACTACCAGGTGTTAAACGTATTGAAATTCCAACTTTAGTGCTGAAGCTGACATACCACAACAAAAAATATATCCATGCAGGAACCAGTGACCTTGGGGGAATAACACTGAATCATATGAAAAGGTGTTCTATTCTAGGTCCTAGAAATTGCAAAAACAAGGGTTTCTGAGTTGGCCACCAGTGAGGTTATACCAGTAGTATCTTGAAAAGTCTATCAGTGTACTAAGGCTCATAAATATAATACAAGGTTTAGGCAATTGCGTATAGTGTATTCTGTAAACGTCCTAACTTACCCATGGTGACATGTATTTAAGCCACTGTGGGGCTAGATTTTTTAGCTGTATGTTGGATTTAAAGCACTTTTAGAGAGTATTGTGCCTCCCCAGGAAATGAAGACTTAATAGTATTCTAATGGGGTATTATTACAGCGCAGGAAACCTCAACAACAAACAGCATGGACTATAAAGTCTAATTCAAATAGAAAAATGTATGGTTGTAACAATAACTGAGGCATGAAACTCCAGATGATGATATTTTCTAAAATTACTTAATAAAAATGAATGCCTCCCTGAAGACACTAGAAGTGGCATTATTCTTTTACTACTTTACAATTATATCTCTGCTTCAGAAGTACAGACTGACACAAAATTGGAAACAATTGCAGAGTACATCTCTGGCATAACATCTGTTGACAACTGTTGACTAATTATCAATTAAAGAAGTCCTTCTATGAACTCAGAATCTTATCAAGAATGTCTTAAAGGTAGAGCTAGAATCATGAACATCAACAACATATTACTTATAGGTTACCAAAACTACCCTAACATTGACTGGTGCAGTATGACAAGGAAAAACAACTCTGAGATTGAATTTCTAGATATAATCTCATAGTGTAATATCTGACAAAACTTGTGATGATGATAATTTGCTATCAGCTTTCACACTATTGTTTCATTTATTGATATATGTCCCTCATTTGATATACCCGACCAGAATTAAAATACTTTTACAACTAATGATATTAAATAGTTTCATCCTGTAGGATATAATTATGGACTAATATACCTGGACTCTTTAAAAATGCATTAACATATTGTTATTGTTGTTCTTCTTCTTTCAGTTTTTCCCAGTTAGGGGTCGCCACAGTGGAACTCCGGTCCACTAATGATTGTCAGTAGATTTTTACAGTGCCAAGGTGCCAGCCCGATGCCCAACCTTCAACGAAGGCATACCCATTCACGCATGTCTTTCGAACACCACTCAACCATGGGGAGGACATGCAAATTCCACACAGAAGGCGCTCCAGCCAAGAATCGAATGGGAGAACCTCTTGCTGTGAGATGACAATGCTACCGCTGCACCACCATTAGTTTCACTAAAAAAATAATGAAAGTATTAAGAAAAGTAGATACCGTGGGTACTTAAACGTAGGGGATAATTTTACTCCTGCTATTGAAACAACAAAGAAAAATAAAATAAAGAGCTCACAGTCCACAAATTGCCCCTTCTGATGGAATAATAGGATGAATGAACTCTACAAAAAGAAAAAAAAATAGATGCATAGAAAGTGTCCACCTCATAAAATCAAGCTAAATTGAACATAATGGACCATTAGCTTTTGATAAAAATGAAAAGGTACATTTTTGAATGAGACTATCCAAAGATCAGTGTGAGGATATTAGATATTGTAATCTTTGCTAGCATAACTTGCTGAAGTTTTGTAAATAACTGTAAATTACTTACATATGCCAGTATGACTAGCTATAATTTTGTAAATAAGTTTATGTCTTTTGATTATCACTCTAATTTATGCAAGATTATTGAATGTCAAATAGTGTTCTTCTGGCTGACCAAATGTGCATTTTTTTTCTTTTTAAGAGAATTCTGAATGCATGTTATGCCAGAGTCAGCTGACCTAGATGTGGTGTCATTGTGTGCCAGGGCTGGGAGAATAGAATTTTCACTGCATCTGTTTGTTTACTTTTCAAAGTCTGACATGAGAGAGTAGATTTCTCATAGCAGCTTACTGTTACTTAAAAAAAAATCTGCTATAAAAGCAGGTTCTGAGTCAGTTGTTCAGTAGTTGTTTTCCTGGGCTGTTCAGCAGTAGTAGTCCAGTTGTTTCCAGAGTAGTTATCCCAATAACTGAGACTAGACAACAGCCTGGAGTGTGACATAATTCCTCATCTCGCTGAGTTATTTAGATTAGATAGGGACAGTTAATCTTCAGATAGTCAGGGAACTACAGCTAGTTAGTTACAAGTTTTCTAAAATCAATGTGAGATCTATCCTATAGTGTTGTTTTCATATTTCCTGTGTGTGAAACTTATTGGAATCAGCTATTCAATATTTACACATTTAAATCCTTTTATTTATTATTACATGTTTTACTGCCTCTTATTGTGGTGGGTTATTTAGTGAATACTTTTAATAACTTGAGTGTATTTATGCTCATTGTGATAACACCAGGGCCACTCCCAAAAGCTTTACTTCTTGGGTTACATGCTACCATTTGTATCAATATCTATTAATTATTGCTATATTAGACCATAATGCCGGAGGGCAGAGTAAGTGGAGTCACTATGAGATAAGTTTCCATGTAAAGTTAAAGTCACTCGATTATAACCTCAGAGCCTAACATGAGAACAATGTCGTAAGTCTTCAGCCAAATATTCAGCACTGCCTTGGGAAATGTAGATATAAGCAACAAACAGTAATTTGGCATCAATAATTGTGACTTGACTAGTATAGTCTTACAAAACACCAGCTAGATATCTGAGCTTTTGATAAAAATACACATATCACTGTTATTATACACAGGGACAACTCTACCAACTCTTATGTGCAGCCTGTCTTTCGTGGTAACAGTGTGCTACAAAGGCATAACTGGCTTATCTAGTACCTAGAGCTTGTCCCATATTTGATTGCCCACAACACCTTAGCTCTTTAGTTCAAAATAAAAAAAAAGTGTGCAGTATCATTTAACCATGTCTTAGTGATTGTCACTAGATCAGGATCATACAGGGAAATTCATCTTCAAATCATATGCACTTTGTTCTACATGCTTCTTACTTTGAAGAGCACAAACTTTTAACACCTTGCATTGGCCTAATAGTCCTGGTGGGATTATTACTGCTGTTCTCAGGTACTGAACCTGGGTTTGATTATCTCCAGGGTTTAATAGAGAAATAAAATACTCACAGTACTAGCTAAGAAAAGAGCATTATATTAAATACAGTAAAACTTATTTTTATATATTGCAGGTAAGTATGAAATATGAATAGGACATACAATGTACTCTTAGGGTCTGGAACAGAATAATTATTAGAGACAACCAAATAAAGTGTGATATTGCAGTCTTTGCAATTCTTTGTCAAGGATGAAGTAATTGAGTCTTGCTGGAAATGTATATTATTGGTACGTCTGAAGCACAATGTTATGCCAAAGAGTTTATAGCAATAAGACCCATTTAGGAGTAACATACAGAGATATGATTTGCTGACATGACAATGAACTGATTGGCAAGAGGAAGGGAGTGAGCGACACTTGACATTATATAAGGGCAGCTGCTTTATGGCAGAGTGGGTAGTTAGGACAGCTAGGAATAATGTGGCTATACTGTCAAGGCATCTGGGACTTGCATTACGGCTCCCAATCTTTCTTCTATTGGTTCTCTCAAAGCAAGTGCACATATGTGGTATCTTATCAGAATGGCCAGTTCAGTATGCTGTTTGATGTGTGAAGAGAAGCCATATAGGTGTTGATGCCCCTACACCCCAGGTGGGAGTGAAGCATCAGTGATCCAGGGGGATTACAGCTGACTGAAGGTTAGAATATATAATACTCTTGCAGGTAGAACCACTTTTGCTTTAGTACATTCTGGATAGCCAGTGACTTTCCTGGCTGTATATACAGTAATGTCAGGAGACCCAGACTGTGAGGGAGCTATACCTCTGAACTGTGGAAAAGAAGTAGCTACTAATTCATTGCACAACTCCAAAATATAGATTTGTAGGGCAGGTCTGTTGCAAAATGATTGCAGCATACACAAATGAAAGCCTTCTTACAGAAAAACTTCTAACAGTATTTAGTGTTACACCCTGTAAACACAACTAAAACGAGTCAAGGTCAAACCATGTGGTGCTACCAAAGTTGATTGTCATGACAGAAAATGGAAACAATAAATACAACAGCTAGCATTACTACTTAGAACTTCTGCTTGTAGTTCAGAGTTACTCAGTTGATTGCAGAGAGGGGTTGCATCTCAAGGGTATGCTGCTGGCATACAGCATAGAGTTGTAGGACTGCAGGTGGTTACATTTATTGATGATTCTTGCTGAGCTGGATTGCAGCATTGATACATGTAAATACAGAAATGATGAAGATGAATGCAGATAACATACAGTGAAGTCGCACAATATTGCCTGGGAAAAATAATATTGAAATGCATGAATCCTTGAAACTACAAGCATCAGAACATAACTGCCTGGTAAAAAGTTGCTCAAAACTGACAGCCTGAGTGCACAAATTTTCACAATATATACATGCATTTCTGTATATTAATTGAGCAGTGTGCTAGAATAAATAAATGCTAATTTTTTTTTTTTTTGTAGTGGAAAATCTTCCTCTTCACCTTTTGATTTGGGACTTTGCTCACCCCAACCCATCCTTTTATTTATTTTCATTTTGATTTTACTTTGTTGTGTCGTTCAGCTTTTCCTGGTTAGGGGTCACCACAGCAGAACTCTGGTCCGCTAATGATTGGCAGTAGATTTTTTACATGCCAAGTTGCCAGCCCTGACGCACAACCTTCAACGAAGGTACGCCCATTCACACATGTCTCCACACTGCAAAAGAGATGGAGCTGCAAGCTGTATGACTCACAAGGCAATAAACTTCAAGCACAACAAGGCTCCTGTCTGGAGCAATGTGTAAATACCACCTTAAGCAATTATGGCACAGCAAGTTTGAGTTGAGCTATCTCATATTCAGCAACTAACTGCTACCCACATGTATGACTTGTGTCATATGGTTCTAGTTGTGTGACTTGTGTGGTGTGGTTCTAGTTGTGTGATTTGTGTGGTGTGGTTTTGGTTGTGTGACTTGTGTGGTATGGTTCTAGTAGGTGCATAACTATACCTCACAATCAGTGTCTGCAAACCACAAGACTTCCTGAGATAGAAATGTCTCCTACTATTAAAATCATTATTAACCTTTCATCTTTTGGTTTCTGTTTACCTGTTCTCAGCCATTCCTGTGTCAAGTTCTGATCGACATGAGATCATTGCAGAAGATCTCTGTACTTGCCAGAATATTTCTGACTTTTCCACATTTCTTTCCTTCTCATCTAATCCTTCTCATATATATATATATATATATATATATATATATATATTTTTTTTTTTTTTGGCATAGTCTGATGCTCTCTAATTTTTGTCTATTTCTGGTTTGATTTCCATTCCCACTAGACAACAACATCATTCTGCTAAACTAAGTAGGAAAATCATCTTAGACTTCTTCTCATCATGTTTTAAAACATACATTATATTTGGATCTGCTGAGATCAGCAGATATATATGCAGTCACATGACTACAGATATATACATATTATCAGTTTTGAGGATGCCCATACCTCCTTCAGAATGAAGAATGTATAATTTGGTATACATTGAATTTTACATATTATTTGATAAGTATGAAGGCTTTTCTTTGTTTTCCTGTCCAGCTGATGCAGTACACTTTGGAGCCAGTCAGTCACCCTAAAACTGTAAGTTAGAACAGGAAGAGCAAATCAGTTTATAGTCTGGACTTTATTCCTAGATATCAAGGCAGTTTTTGGTTGCCTTTGGTTTAATTTCTCAAAGTCTTGTTTTCTAATACAACAATATGAAAGGACCCCTTTCTGAAGTCGAGGTATAATTAAAGTTCATGAAATTAGTATTGTTTCAATATTTATGTTAGCCAAAGGTTTTCTTCACAGCACCCACAATGTGCCTAGAATTGACTCATCCTATCTGGAAATTCTGGACTTCCTGTATAATAATAAAAATACATAATTTCTTCCTTAGCCTCAATAGTTCACTCTGTCATCTTTATGGTTCTTTTTTGGCCTATCAGTTTTTGTGGGCTACTATTCCCTTCGACAACAGAGGGGCCATCCTCCCCCTGAGCCTGGCCTAACCCCATTGTAGGAATGTTTGTGTCTCTAGGATTCTACACTGTCATTTTTTTGTAATCCTGGCACCAGTGCACCTACTAGGATCTTCTATTTCTCTCCAAGATATATATATATATATATATATATATATATATATATATATATATATATATATATATATATATATATATATACTTTGAATTAAACAGACAACTTAAGGCTCAAAGGATGGCTTCATGTTCTCTTTGCTTGATTTTGCGAATGTGTATATTTTACTGTGGTTAGCTGCCTGCTTGGAAAATAACTGCAGGAATTCAACAGTGGATTACTGTGAACTATGAGGCTTTCTCTCTCCATGATATATACTATGTATGATACTGTCTCTATAGCAGTATTGCCCTGATGAGATTTTGTAAAAACAAAATCTACTATGAAAGGGTACTCTCCAAGACTTGAGGATGAATTCAAGTTCCAGCAATACTACTCTCCTTTTCTTGCTGACTTCATTCTGTCTCCATGTGGACCCCAAATTATATTATGATGTCTAAAGCTATGTGCCATAGACAGCATTTTACATCAGTAGTCCAGCTAGTGCTCAACAGTGGTTTACCAATGTCAACATGTTCAAAAAATTCTAAATGCTAATATTGGCTTCTATTTTATTTCTGGATCTGATCATTTATACTGTGAATATTAGTTATTTATTATTAGTTTTAGAAACAACTTTATTAAATCACAACTAAAACAGCCACACAGCTAGACATACTTTAACATAAAAGAAATTAGACAATGGGCTTACTGTACATCAGTACTCTGATTGCAGAACAAGCATTCTCCAGCAGGGTATTAATGTACAAGTAATACCTGCTGAGAAGAACGAGCCTGCTGCATCAAGGCAGCATATCAAGCCACCGTGGAGCTCGGACTGCTAAAGAAATTAACAGCCGCTATTACTTTTACACTCACTAAGCAGCACTTTCACTGTTTAGCGAGTGTAAAAAAAAAATAAAATAAAAAAATAGTCAGAAAGAAGTGTGTACCCGCGGTGGTGGTGCTGCGGTAGTGTTGTCGTCTCACAGTAAGACGCTGTCCGGTTCAATTCTCAGCTAGAGCGTCTTCTGCGTGGAGACATGCGTGAATGGGCGTACCTTCGTTGAAGGTTGTGCATCAGGCCTGGCAAGCTGGTACATAAGAATCAACTGCCAATCATTAGCGGACAGGAGTTCCGCTGTGGCGACCCCCTAACCGGGAAAAGCCGAAAGATACAAGTCAGAAAGAAGTGTATGTGTGTGTGTGTATGTATGTGTATTTACTCGAATACTGGCCAAGGCTCTTGCTACCCACATAGTGCCTTTTTTAGGCAAGGCTCAAAACTCAAACCCACCTCCGTAAACAGCACAATTAACAAAAAACTGAGGGTTATGCTACTCAATGTCAGGAGTTTAAAATCTCAAAATGCATGCGTTTGAAGCACTCCTCAGTATGGAGAACATTGACATCTGTGCAGTAACTGAAACCTGGTTCAAGGCTCCAGAGAGCACCCCAGCACTACTGGGCTACAACTCATACCACACGTTTCGGCCACAGAACACACCCCGAAACACAAAATGAGGGGGTGTATCCATATTCATCAAGGATACCTACACCTCCATGTTAATGGCGCAGCATGATACCTCTGAGATCATCCATGTGCAACTAACATCGGGCAAATCTGCAATGCAAATTATGGCCTGCTACAAATCACCCTCCATGACCCAGGACCACCACTCCACCTTTCTGGAGACACTGGAAAATATGAAGGTCCTACTGAACACCCTGATATTGGGCGATTTCAATTACCCTACCAATAACAGGGAAAACTACTCGAGTACAAATTTTCAGGCCCAGCGTTTCCTGGAATTCATCCACTCAAGTGCCCTGGATCAGCTGGTAAACTCCCCTACCAGAGGTGAAAACATACTGGACCTGGTCATCACCAACATGGGCGACAGGTGTTCCACACCAGAGGTCAACCCATCACTGGTTAGATCAGACCATTAACTAATCACTCTGGATGTCCACACCCCATCACCACCCACAACTAAGGAAACCACAGTAAAAAACTTTTCTAAAGCAAACTTTACCTTACTTAAGACAGAGGTCGTAAGTTTCACAGCGCCCACGCTAAAGGATAACGCTGCCCAAGATGCAGAAACCTTTACAAATGCAGTCTATGAGCACCTACAAGGATGCATGGATTGTGCCATCCCTAATAAAACCAAGACTCACTCCTCTAAGAGAAGAAAACCAGTCTGGTGGACCCCTGCCATAAACTGGCTATACAATAGAAGGAGGAAACTAGTTCAGAAAAAAAAAAAAAAATCCAAAGAAGGGAAGACATCCCTGATCAGTATCAGTAAGAAACTAAGGTCCCTCATAAAATCATCCAAGGCTAACTTCAAAAGAAAAATAGCCAAGGATTCAAATGATAACTACAAAGCCTTCTTTAGCTATGTTAAGAATCTAAATGGCAACTCACAGATATGCACTGAACTAGTGCAAAATAGCACAAAATATACTGAACCTACTGATATTGCCAACATCCTGGCAGATAGATTCAGTGCAGACTTCACCCCCCTCTCACCCCCAAAAGGGGCCACAACAATACCGGAAAAGTGTAGTGTCCCAGAAATCACAGCTGCATAGGTGAAAACAGCCCTTTCAAAATCCAAAAACACAGCATCAATGGGGCCAGATGGTGTCCCAGGCTGCGTCTTGCATGAACTACAGAACGAACTAACCCCTCCACCTAAACACGCTGTTCATCCTCAGCCTCTTCACAGGCTACGTGCCCATAGAATGTCGCACAGCAATGATTATTCCACTCCACAAAGGAGGGGCCACAACTGACTCTGGTAACTATCGCCCCATAAGCCTGACTAGCCTGGTCTGCAAGGCTATGGAGCGCATCATCATGGAACTCATTAACAAAATCATGGGGAACCTCCAAACACTTGACTCGACCCAGTTTGGCTTTTTTAAGGGCATATCATGCCTACTAAACCTGGTTGACTTCTTTGAGACAATCACCAAGGCCATAGATGAGGGAAAGGTGGTTCACACAGCCTACCTTGACCTCGCCAAGGCTTTTGACACCATTCCCCACTCGGGTATTACAGAAAAACTCACCAGCCTGAACATAAACCCCTACATCACGAGATGGGTTGCTAACTGGCTTACAGACAGAACTCACACAGTAAGAATTGCAGGCTCCAGGTCCGACTCCAAACCAGTCACAAGTGGTGTCCCGCAAGGCTCGGTCCTGGGATCCCTACTGTTCAGCATATTCTTCTCAGAAGTACAGGCAAACACAGGAGGACTAACCAAGTTCGCCAATGACTGCAAACTGGGAGCCATAATTGACTCTCCGGCTGACATGGACAGCCTCCAAAAGGGCTTATTGAGACAGACACCTGGTGTCAAAGTCATGGCCTCAAGCTAAATGCCAAAAAATGCATAGTCATCCCGTTTGGGAAAAACAAAACATCCATGAATTACCACATAGGCGGCAGCCCCCTTAATACAGAAGAGGTGATAAGAGATCTGGGGACCCAGGTAGATAGTAATCTCTCCTTTGACAATCATATTGCCAAAGTAGTTAGGAAATCCTTCTATGTGGCCCATCTAATTATTAAAGGGTTCGCATCTAGAAATAAAGAGGTTATAGTGCCCCTCCACTCATCGCTCATCAGACCCATCATAGAGTACAATGCCCCATTTGGGATGTACCTCACAAGACACTTCCAACAGCTGGAAATCCCACAAAAGTACCTCACCAAGAGGATTACTGGCCTCAAACATATGACCTATGCAGCCTGACTGAAAAAACTCCGGCTGTACTCAGTGGCATATCGCTTACTCAGAGGTGATCTCTGTCTAACTTACAAAGCCATGTCCAACTCAGAATTGATGGACATGCTCCACCTAAAGAAATCCAAGTCACTGCGAGCCACATGCTCTAGTGAGCTAAATCTCACCACAACAATAAATAGAACATGCTGGAGGGATAGATTCCTGTCACAGGGACTCCCCATGCTTTGGAACAAAATTCCTAACTACATTAGGCAGAGCCCCTCACTAACACTCTTCAAGAGAAGCCTTGATGAGTGGATGGGTAACAGAAAATACATCCCTGGGATCACTTCATTGACTCTGCTTGACAGAGGATCAGTTAATTAATCAATGGGGCCACGAAAGCAGACACACTGGCTAGGCTTATAAATGCCCTCGGGCAGATAGCCTAGTACTTACCTATGAACCTATGAACTTACTCCTTCTCCTGAACATATATTATTCCCACACATTCCATTTACTTTTATATTATTAATTCTTTCCTTTTCCTAAGGATCCCACTTCCAGTTCTTTCATCTCTTTTACAATATTCAGTACAAACTGCATTTGGTTTAGATTTTTATTTTCATTTATTTATTTTATTCTTATTATTTTACATTTGTTGATCGGGAAAGTCTGACTGGATGCATGTCCATTTTCAGCAGAGGCCTGAGGAGAAAAGCTCTACAGTTACAGAAGCATTCAAATTTACATAGTACCAAATTTAACACTGGCTAGCAACATAGCACTGAAGCTTACGATTTAACATATTTACATAGACTGAACACATCTTTTACAGTTTTAGGTTGAGGCATTACATCATGGTGGACATTGTTAGTAGGGGGTTGCATTTTTTGCTTTATACAGATGAGTTGTGAGCAAGTTAGCCACAGTAGGGAGTATAGCAACAAAGAGAGCAAAGATTAGACATAGTAGGGAGTATAGCAACAAAGAGAGCAAAGATTAGACATAGTAGGGAGTATAGCAACAAAGAGAGCAAAGATTAGACATAGTAGGGAGTATAGCAACAAAGAGAGCAAAGATTAGACATAGTAGGGAGTATAGCAACAAAGAGAGCAAAGATTAGACATAGTAGGGAGTATAGCAACAAAGAGAGCAAAGATTAGACATAGTAGGGAGTATAGCAACAAAGAGAGCAAAGATTAGACATAGTAGGGAGTATAGCAACAAAGAGAGCAAAGATTAGACATAGTAGGGAGTATAGCAACAAAGAGAGCAAAGATTAGACATAGTAGGGAGTATAGCAACAAAGAGAGCAAAGATTAGACATAGTAGGGAGTATAGCAACAAAGAGAGCAAAGATTAGACATAGTAGGGAGTATAGCAACAAAGAGAGCAAAGATTAGACATAGTAGGGAGTATAGCAACAAAGAGAGCAAAGATTAGACATAGTAGGGAGTATAGCAACAAAGAGAGCAAAGATTAGACATAGTAGGAGTATAGCAACAAAGAGGCAAAGATTAGACATAGTAGGGAGTATAGCAACAAAGAGAGCAAAGATTAGACATAGTAGGGAGTATAGCAACAAAGAGAGCAAAGATTAGACATAGTAGGGAGTATAGCAACAAAGAGAGCAAAGATTAGATGTAGTAGGGAGTATAGCAGCAGGAGAAGAGACAGAGATGGGGAATTGGGTAACAGGTTAAGTCAGAAAAGCAGGAGGAGTAAGCAGCTTAAGTACAGAGTAAGAGTAGAGGTGTAAAGAGAAAAGTAAATTTTAGCGGACAGATAACAGAGTGTCCTAGCAGTGACATATGGGTATTGACTAAGGGGTTAGAATTAGAGGAAGGAAGCTATAGAAATTGCATTGTTTTGATGATGAAGCTTAAGTCAGAGGTCAAAGGTAAAGGGAGAGGGTGGGAATTTACTAGTTTTTGTTTTTTTTAGCAGCCAGTATCTTTAGATTTGTTATGGCCAATTAAGAGTCTGTGTTCCAGCACAAAAAAGAACCATTTTCTTTAGTTAGTAATGATTGGCTCCTCCAACATTTCTGGCAAAAGAATCTGTAGTGTTTTTTTTTTTAATTTGCCAACTAATTCCTAGAACACATGTCCCCAAGTACCATCATGCTTCCAGCATTTTGTCTCTACGTAAGCAAAAATTCTATGAAATCTGCTTGGGGTTCAAAAATCTCTATACAAACACATTCAAGGAAAAATTCTAAACCTTCTGAACTTTTTGCATACTCAGCAGCCATTCAGATATCTTTCCATTGTTCCTTGGTAAATTGCCTTTCCTTTCTTAAGTCCCAATTTTTTTCTAACAATTTTGATTGATTCTTTTAGCTATCATGCAATATTTTATATGTCCTAGTAATTATCATTTTATAGCTGCTTCTGTTCAAGAATCCACTAAAACTCTACCGTAGATGATCTTTCACTTAGCATTCTTTTATCCCTTACTCTTTGGCTATATTCTGTTGTCAGCCCCTAGTATGAAAGGCAGTCTGTAACCCATAGTCCAAACTTCTGCTTAGCCTCAGCTCAATCTCATAACTTTCCCTCCGTATTTATTTTCTCCTAGTATCTTGCTTTTATTTGCCAATAATGGTAAAATCTCCTTTCACCATTTCCTTTGGCTTAATTGAGAAGATTTTCTGCTACTTTATGAATATAATGGTTCTCTAATTTTAATTTCTCCATGTCTTTTGGGTTTCTAATACTTTGAGGGGAACAGACCCATTCCTAAATCAGGGTATGATTAGAGTTCATGAAATTAGTATTGTTTCAGTCTTTGATGTTAGCCAAGAGTGCTCTTCTCAGCATCTGCAATGTGCCCAGAATCACCTCCTTGTATAATTCATAAGGGGTTACATTTATTGATAGCATGACTGTAAATTTTCTTTTTTTATTTTCTTTCCTTTAATTTCTATCTTAATCTTTCTAAATATCTTCTTTCCTTTAATTTATATCTTAATATTTCTAAATACTTCTATGTAGAAATTGTGGGCTTCTTGCATCACAGTAATAACGCATAATTTCTTCGTTATAAACAATTGTCCACTTTGTCACATTTATGATTGTTTTCTGGACTGTCACTTTTGTGAACTATTATGGAAAGCCAACCATGAGTAAATCCAGCTTTACCCACACCCAGCTGTGGGTTATTGCTATTATACAATCACATTAATAAAGAAAAAAGTTACTTACTTTTCTTAAATTATGTCTTTGTATACGGGTGGCATGCTGCTCTTCTACATTTTTCCCCGGGTATCCTGGGGCTTCCTTGATGTACTGCACATGCATATGGGACTTTTGTTCCCACGCTTACGCAGTACATCAGTGCTGTGTAAAGGAAGCAACAGAGAAAGGAAGATCTTTGTAGCTTTTTTTTTGTTGTTGTTGTTGTTGTTTTTAATTAAAAAAAAAAGAAATCTTGAGACGTTCAATGTATGGGAGAGAGAGGACAGAGAAAATGTAAGGATAATCAAGTGCATTTCTCTAGTGTTGCATAATGTACCTGATTATCCTTATATTTTCCTCCATCTCATGTGTCTCGTTGTTTTGAAGTCTCCATTTGTGAAGCTTTATTTATTGATTTTTTTAAATAAAAACGTAGAGTTTCTACAGCATATATTTTCCCATTGGTAAATGCTTTACAATGGACACGCTGGTTGGATGTATACTAGTAGAATGTGTTTCAGCTTCATTTTTGTTATCCAGTAATACTAAGTACCCAATTCTCTTATCTATAGCATGAAATACTCAGGATAAAAATATATTCAATTAATTCAGATAGTTTGGGACCCGGAGACTAGGCATTAAAATTTATTTGCAGTTCTGGGCAGGAAATGTTACCTGAAAAGTTGTTCTTTGATTACAACTGTGAGTTTTAAATTGAATTTTCTATACAGAACAAAAGTAAGGTGCTTAGATATGTCCAAAAATGAGATATATCTGGGTAATGAATACTAGCTACAGTCTCTACTAGGTAATTTCTATATACACACCACCACTGTGTTGGCTTTGTAAACTGACCCTAACAACTACACCATGTTGTCCAATTTTGTTTCTTTAGCACTTGGCAGCAACAACTATTTTTTTCTGCTTCATACAGCCAGAATGAAGTCTCAGTTTTGTTTCTTGTACAGGGAGACACTTGGCACTTAACACAAGCTTACAGCTTTCCTCTCGTTAAGGTGTGTGTGTTGTGTATGTATATGTGTGTGTGTGTGTGTGTGTGTGTGTGTGTGTGTGTGTGTGTGTGTGTGTGTGTGTGTGTGTGTGTGTGTGTGTGTGTGTATGTATATCTATAGATATATATATATATATATATATATATATATATATATATGGTTCCCCCTTCACAATCCTGAATTACTGAATGTTCGAAATTCAGTAACTCTAGACTGTAAAGTCAAAAATGCAGAAGCGCAAATCTGCATAAGTGCAAATTCCAATATCTCGAATTTGCACTTATGCATGTCAGCTACTGTACGGGAAGTGTGAGAGTTGGGATGTTTTACGGAAGTGAAGGTGAGTGAGTGTATGTGTTTTGTAAGTTGTGCGTGTGGGTTAAGGTAGGGAGGTGGGAGTATGAGTGTGAGTGTTGGATGTGTCTGTGTATGTGTGATGTGCTTGTGTGTGTGCGAGGCATTTTAAAATGTCTGTGTGTTTTTTTTTTGTGTATTAGTGCGATCTCGGAGTTAGAATATATAAGTAAGGGGAGTGTGGGGGGTGTAGGGGGGCTTGACCTCCTGCGTACATGTAGTGTAAGGCTTGTAGTTTATGTTATGTGGGTTGTATGGTGTGCATGTTGTGTGGTGTATGTGTTCTGCATGTTCGGAGTTGTTTGTTTTCGTGCTTGTGGGTTTTGAAATTTTTGTTGGTTCGACTTTATAATTTCGAGTTACTGACTTTCAAGCATTCAGTAATTCGATATTATGAAGGGAAACCATATATATATATATATATATATATATATATATATATATATATATATAGATATATATATATATCTGTGTGTGTATGTACATGGTATATTCGTGTGTGTGAGTATGTATGTGTATCAAACAAAGCAATTACTGACAAAAGTAAAATTTTTATAGCATATATTAATGGAAGTAAGTCTGGGTGACTGAAACTTTTTCCATTGGTATATAGTCGATTTACAATGGGCACACTGGTTGGGCTGACCAATCAGCGTGCTTGTTTTTGAATGTTAATGACCAGTCATTGTAAAATACTTCTTTCTACAACAGTGGGGGAGGGGGGCATCTTCCACCCTGAGTCTGGCATAATATTGTTGTTGGAATGTGTCTGTGTCCTGAGGATTCATGACGATTCTACTCTCTCTTTATTTTCAGTCTTAGCACCAGTGTGTACACCAGGATTAGGCAATTTTTTTGTCCTGGGACCTGTGCACCCAGCAGTCTTTTTTATTAACCTACCTTTCTGCATGGTATATGCTATATAAAATGCAATCTATATATTAGAGTTGTCTTGGGGAGATTTCATAAAAACTGAAGGTACCCACCAAATCCTGGGAATGATTTCAGTTGCACAGTACTTCTCTCTTTTCTTGCTATTTCATCTGCACATTCAGACCCTGAATGTTCTCTATGGTTGCTATTATTCTCCTTAAGGATCTGCATCCAAAATCCTTATTTCCTTATTTCATGAATGACCCTGTTTTATCATCATCCCCCTACAATTTGATTTATAACCTTCTGCTTGTGTTAGTTATATGAGCCTTAACTGTTTAGTTCTAAAGTATCACGTCATATCAGGTAATCACAAACCACGTTATTCTATGTGGAGAATCACTTTATTCCACCTACCATTTGCCCTGATCCTCTCTCAAATAAATTCCTTCAACTCATTATTAATTATCCTCCACAACTTCTCCTCTGGTTTACTACAGTATACCTGATGTGTATAAAATTAAAGGGAATAAAAGCATTTTCAAATCTTGTATTTTATTACCTTACCCATAATCAAGAGCTTACAGCTTCTCAGTTTTTATATTATTTATTTATTTATCATTTGTTGACCGGGAAAGTCCGACTAGGTTCCACAGAGCCTGTTTTCAGTGGAGGCCCGGGGAGAAATGCTCCAGATGCATGTCTTTGGAATGTGGGAGGAAACCGGAGTACCCAGAGGAAACCCACGCAAACACAGGGAGAACATGCAAACTCCACACAGAAGGCACGCCAGCCGAGAATCGAACTGGAGAACCTCTTGCTGTGAGGCGATAACGTTAACCGCTGCACTACTGTGCCGCCCATATAATCTATTTCACATATTATCTTTTGTTTAGTCTTTCCCCACATATTACTCACTGCCATAACAGAATCCTTGTTACTCCATATATCTAAATACTTCATCTGATCCTTTCCCCATAAATATGGACTAATTCATGCATGGCATATAGTTTACAGCTATAGCCTTTGTTTTACCTTGATTAATTGTCTATCCAGAAAAGACTTGAAACTGTCTTAAAATGTTCCATAACAATGAAATATCCTTTTCTGGATTCATCAAATACAATATAATATCATCTACAAATAAGGATAACATTTTTAAGTACCATACTAATTATCACCTTGACTTTAAAAGTCCCTTAATTTCTTTGACAATGACTTTAAATATAAAGCAAATAAAGGGGAATGAGGATGCCTCTGCCTGATTCTTCTGTTAAAAACACAACTTATCTGACAAGAAACCTCACTCCTTAATTCTTGCCTCTGGCCTTTCATATATCCTTCAAATTCACCCTACCATTCTGTCAAAGAATGCAAATGCTTCCGTTGCCCTACTCAAGAAATCACACCTTTCAAAAGATTTTTATTATTGCTCTGATTTTACCTGTTTATGTATTCATCTTTATATATCTTTGTGAATAACAAAATATTTTAATAAATGTTTTTCACAAAATAAAATCCCAGCTTTGTCTGCCAAGTGCATTTTCTGCACCAAGACCCATCAATAAATGCAGCGTCTTCTTAAATTCTGCTTCCATGTGCATCATCATAGTTAATGTTCTCTAATATTTGCCTCCTCTCCACAAAACCACAATGATCCCTATCTATTAATTTTGGCAACACATTTGCCATTCTCTGAGCTACTATAGACATAATCATGCTTTAAAACTGAAATTGGTCTATATGAATCTGGGTCTGAAAAGTTTGTGTCCTCACTGAGTAATTCAGTCACCACAGCTTTCTTCTAAAATGTTGGTAGTGCCCCACCTCTTAAAATACAATACCAGACTTTTATAATTTTCTTCCCTCCTGAATTCCAGACATCTCCAGGAATGCCATCTCTTCCTGGAGAGTTCCTTGTTGATTGATTATACATCACCATTTTTATTTCATCTCTTCCTATCGTAGCTATTAATTGTTGAGTCTTGTCTTCCTCTAACCTTAACATAATAAAATTTTCCATGAGTATTTCCAGTTGTGCTTTTTCTTGGTTTCCACATTCCCCTGCTTTATACAAGTTTTTCATGAATTTCCTGGATATCTATAATAAGTCTAGGACTTTGATTATTTTTCTTATCACAAACACTACAAGTTTGGTGATAAATCTTTCTGTTTTCAGCTGCTGAGGTCATTGTGCTAAATGTTTCTAGAGTTATCAAACATACTTGCTTAACAAACTTTCTAAATGCATGCATATTATCTAAATGCTCTCATATTTTCCCTATACCACTCTAAAGTTGCTCCTAATTGTGCTCTGTGAGATTCCCTTTATTCTGCAATTCTTTAATCTTTGCCAACCCATCTGAATAATTCCTATTTCTTTCTTGTCTCTCTTTCTCTTTTATTTCTACCCTGTTTTAAAACCCGTTTTCATTTTATCACACTCACTACTATCCCTTCTGAAAAAAAAATTAACTTCTCTAACAAGCACTGAAATATTTACATTACCCATTTCTTAAATTGCTAACTTTTTAACAGGTAAGTTTGGAAGAGGCAATATCTCAGTTTTACTTCATTACCTTAGTTTTTAATGAAGCATGATCTAAAGTACTTATTCAACGTAAATCTAAGTGATCAATTAAATATCAGAGGTTCCTTACCAGTAGAATCCAGGGCCTCAACCATCTACCATACACAGACAGGCTAAAAGCCTTATCCCTCTACTCAGTTTCAAGCTTAATGCCAACAAATGTATAATTATCCCCTTTGGGAAAAAACATGTACCCATGAATTACCACCTAGGTAGCCGTAAGCTAAACACCGAAAGTGTGATGAGAGACTTAGGGACACAGGTGGACAGTGGTCTCACCTTCGATAACCACATCGCCACACCAGTCAGGAAATCCTTCTATGTGGCACACCTCATCACTAAGGGCTTTTCAACCAGAAAAAAGGAGGTCATTGTCCCACTGTACTCATCCCTCATTAGACCCATTATAGAGTACAATGCCCCATTTGGAATGTACCTCACAAGACATCTGCAACAGCTGGAAAGGCAGCAGAAATACCTCACTAAAAGAATCACAGGCCTAAAGCAGATACCCTATGCTGACTGTCTAAAGAAACTACAGCTATACTCTGTGGTATGTCTGCTCAGAGGTGATCTCTGCTTAACATACAAGGCCATGTCAAACCCTGAGCTGTTGGACATGCTCCACTTAAAGAAATCCCAGTCCCTCAGAGTCATATGCTCCAGGGATCTAAACCTTGTCATCACAATGAACAAAACATGCTGGAGGGATAGGTTCCTGACCCAGAGACTCCCCATACTCTAGAACAGACTGCCCATACATGTCAAGCAGAGAGCCTCCTTGGCCCTCTTCAAAAGGAACTTTAACAATTGGATGGGAGATAGGAAATTCACCTCGGAGATCATGTCAGTCGCCCTGCTAGACAGGGGTCCAGGGAAGTAAATATTGTGGGAAGAAATATCCAGGGAATTATTATGGCTAGGCGTGTATAGACCCTAGGGCCGATAGCCTAGTACCAACCTATGAACCTATGAAACTATATGGACTCCTCAGAGATGACCTCTGTCTGGCATAGAAGGAGATCATGGCTCCACAAATGAAGCACTACTCAAATAACTCACATGCACAGCCTCATCCAGGTCTGTGACATCAACAGGACTTGTTGGGTGGGACAGATCTGTGTCCCAGAGACTCCCCCATCCATGGAATAGGCTCCCTTTTCACATCAAGCAGTGTACCTCTTTACCCCTTTTTAAGCGCAACCTGGATAACTGGATGGGAAACAGAAAATATACCCCTGGAATTCCACCTATGTCCCTGCTGCACAGAGGCATTGGGTGCTGACTTGTCTAAATATGGGCTAAACTCTTGACTAGGCTTATAAGGGTCTCAGGGCCAATCACCTGGTAACCTCCTATGATCCTATGATAAATATACATGCTCTTGTGAAATATAATCTCTATCTAGACTATCTCAGTTATTGTACCTTAGAAAATAATATGTAAAGTCTGTCTGAGTTCCTAATAATGAATTCACATCTTCCACAACAAATATGTATATATATATATTTCTTCAGGCATCTACACTACTGTGTTATAGTAGCCTTATAAGTCTTCCTAATACATTCTCATGCTTAGAAACCAAGATCCAGTCCCTCTCCCATAAAAAATATTCCCTACTGAAAGCTTATTATTTCTCCCAAATTCTCTTAAGCTCCATAACAGTAGTTTAAGATGGAATATAAGTACATGCCAGTCTAATCCTCTATCTCTGCCAGTAACTCCTTACTGCTACTAATCTGCCATTATTGTATTTTTTCCTCTTTGATAATTTTGGTGCCCCTTTATTTATTTATTTATTTATTTATTTGAAATTTGTTAACTGGAATAGCCCATCTGAACAAAAGCCCTTTTTCACTGGAGGCCCGGGGAGAAAAGCTCCAAAATACAACTAAGCAAGATTATTTACAAAATTGAAGATGAATACAGTGAAAACTTTATAATAAGACAGTTAAGCATATGTAGATAAAGCTCCACAGTACAGTATAGTAAGAGGCATTATAACAATGAAGGAAAAAACATAGCAAAGAAATATACAATAAAACATTTGAATGAATTCACATAACATTACATGGGTTATCTTCAGAGGGTAACTGTACAATACAGAGTAGTTAAGTGAGCTATGGTAGTAGGGAAGGGCGGAATAGAATGGATAGTGTTAGAGAAAGGGGTGGGTTCGCATGGGATGATTACAGAGGCAAATCCATGTGCTATTAAGGCACCTTTTGGGAGTTTTCTTGAATTTGTGGATGTAGGAAATGTTTCTAAGGTTTATGGGGAGCTTGTTCCATGCAAGAGCATGGAAGTAGCTGTGGAGATTCTATTCAATAGATTTTTAGGTTTGTGAATTTGTAAAATACATTGCTCAGAGCTTTTGTGGGATCTAAGGGGCTTATAAAGGGAGACAGTGAGGAAATGCTAGGACAAGAGGAGGATAATGAGAAGTTGGATAAATAAGAGCTGGTTAGGAAACTCTAGCTAGTGTCTTGAGTGCCTGGAGAGCATGACAGTGGTGTGATCTTGAGGGCAGATTGACTGCAAATCTAGCAACTTTTTTTGTAGGTGCTTTCAAGTTTGGAAAGTAGTGAAGACTGTAAGTTGGTTAAAATTTGAGAGCTGTAAAAGAGGTTGGGGAGAAGGTAAGCTTGTGCTATTGAGATCCTGAAGTTGGGTGTGAGGAATCTTTTGTTTCTTTAGAGTAAACCAAGCTTTTGGTGGGTTTTCTTAATGCATTTAATTACATGAAGGTCAAATTTTAGTCGATCGTCCACTATTACTCCAAGCAACTTAGTGTGGGATTCAGCTATGATCGTAGTATTGTTGAGGGAAGATATGGTGAATAAGGATTTAAGATGGTAAAGGTATTTTGGGTGGAAGAGAAGAAGTTTTGTCTTTTTAGGGTTTAGTATGAGTTGGTTGTTAGTGAGCCATGTTTCAGTGAGGTTGAAATATGTTTGTGTCAAGGTTAGTAGGTCAGTGGGACTGTCAGCAATAGAAATGATGGTGGAGTCATCTGCGTACTGTATGAGGGAAGACTGAGGGCAGGATGTGTGAATTTGGTTAGTAAAAATGTTAAAGGGGGGGGCTAAAATACAGCCTTGAAGGACACCCATTTTGATGGGGAGAAGAGAAGAAAGAGCAGAGAGCCATTTTACAGATTGCAGTCTGTCTGTGATGTAGGTATTGAACCAGGAGATAGTTGCTGAGAAGAGGTTGAGTTGAGAGAGTTTGGAGAGGAGGATGGATGAGAGACATGTCAAAGGCTTTGGAGACATCTAAAAAGATGCAGGACACTAGTTTATCATTGTCTCTAGCTAGGGAGATGGAGTTAGTAAACTAAATAAGTGCAGTAGTGGTGCTGTGGTGGGTGCAGAAGCCATGTTCAGTAGGGGTAATTAAGTTTTCATGAGTAAAATAAGTTGAGATTTGTTTATAAACACAGTGCTCAAGAATTTTGGAGAGGGAAGAGAGTATGGCAATAGGTTGATAATTAGAGAGCTCAACAGAATTTGCACCTTTGTAGATTGTTATAGTGTGGACCTTTTTCCAGATGGTTAGAACAGTGGATTCACTGTGTGGTTTATGAGGATGGAGACAGGATATGCTAAGGAGTCAGCAGCAGCTTTTAGGAAGAGAGGTGGCAGGTTATCAGCTGAAAAGGAACCCGATTTCAGTTTGATAAGAAGTTTTTTGATGTAGCTGGATGAAATGGGTTTTAGTGAGAAAGGACTGTTCTGCAGTCAGGGGGTGGTAAGGGGCGTGGAGCTGGTTGATGGACAGTTTGCTTAAGTTTGCTGATGGTATCTATGAAGTATGAACTGAAAATTGAAGCAGTTTCAAGGGGTTTGTTATTGGGTCAGGGGTTGGGAGTTGAAGGATTTCCTGGGTGGAGAATTTTGTTGACAGTATTCCAAAATGTTTACGGGCTCCTGGGTTTGGTGTCTTGGGGTGAGAGGTAGTAGCTCTTTTTGTCAGAGTTTATGTGTTTTTTGGTTAAATTTTGGAGTTCCCTATATTGTTGATAGTGTGTGGGAGATTTGGTCATAGTCCAGAGTTTCCAGGTGCAATCTCTGTTATGCATAAGAGACTGAGTAGAGTTGGAGAGCGAAGGGGAAAACCGTGATTTGACTCTGACAGTTCTGGGATGGGCAAGGGAGTTCAGAGTGTTTAGGAAGATGGAGCTAAATTGAAGGACAGCTTCATCTAGAGGTAGGGAAGAGAGGAAAGACAGTCAATAGCAGAGAGAGAATCACTGAATGTATCTAGGTTGAAGTTGGTTAGCATTCTCCACTCTTTAAATTTATGAGGTCTAGAGAGGTGAGGGGAGAATCTTTGGACACGTATAGGGGACTGGTCACTTTAACAATCAATATTATTGTTTCCCTTTTCCATTGTCCTTGATCTTCTGGCAAATGTCCACTCTGAAACGCATTTTCTCAAGTTTACATGCTTATTTATATCCAAATGTGTTTCTTATAACACTTGTATTTGTACTCTCCATTTCCTGACTTAATTCAGTACCTTTTGCTTTTTGTCTATACCTTTAAGGCTGTTTACATTACGCGATAATATGGGCAGCGAAGCCATTATGATAAAAAGCTGTAACTCCTACCTGGAATGCTGGTTATTTATGATATATGACTTGCATAATAAAATATTTCATTTTCACTTTGTATTTAATGTCAAGTTTCTATTTTTTTGGTGGGGGTAAGGGGCTCAGTAAGTTAAAATGCTAATCTGCAGTGATATTTCACAGTATACTATTAGAGAGTGACTTCCAGGTAAGATACCTGTCGTAATGAGAATTTGAAAAGATAGATACTAATCCAGTGACAGTTAATGGCAGAAATACTCTGTAATGGTTACACCCAAACTGTACTGGGTCAGTCTGCACATTTGTTTTCAGACCTGATGCTTGTCATCTAGTGATATAGTTATGAACAAATTGATCAAGCTATGACATAAAATCAAAATAATATCAAACTTAAGCAGCCACCGAGATCATATAACAAAGTCAGTAACTATAATTTGAAATACTGGCTTAGTATTTTTTTTTATTTACCATTTGTTGCCCATGGTGCAGCATTGATTTGTTTATTTGTGTATTTATTTCACATTTGTTAACTGGGTAAGTTGGCTTATCATCCATAACCTGGACCACCTAGGCAGTCAACATACACACAGAAAAATAAGACACCTTTCAGTCAAATACAAACCAGTACAAGTATGTGAAGAAGAATATAGCAAATAGTTTGCAGAAGTAAAATTTTACAAGTAGTACAAGTGTGTATATGATGAAGTATAATAGAAATGACATTAGGAACGCAAAATATACCATATAATACATATAATTCAGAAAAAAGGTATAATGAAAAGAAAAGCAACATTCGCATAAGGAAGTACAATACAACTTCGTACCAGAAGAGGGCAGCACACTTACTAAAACACTCTTCTTTGTCCCTCACCTCGCTATTTACATTTTTCTGTAATCCAGGTGGATCTCTTTCAACCTCTGCCATGCACTGTAACTGAAGAATGGAAGTTGAGGATGTTTTAAAGAAAGAATAAAGAAATAATGGAAGAAACTGAAAAAGATGAAAACTCTAAGGTACAGATAGTGCCATATGGAAAATGGCCAGTGGTTTGATCTTTTAAGGTATTCCAGCATGGAAAAGGTATGAGTGGGCTTATGTAC